>NC_067402.1:251116468-251421647 GCF_016432865.1 Antechinus flavipes | reverse complement strand
GGATTGCCTTTTGTTTCTTTGTGTATTCCCAGGACTTAGCTCAGAGCTTGGAATTACATAATAATCTATCTATTTTTTATTGAATTGAATTTAACATACACTAAAATATTCATCACAGCATATTTGTGTGTGTTTGTGTGTGTTACCAAAGTGCTAGAAACAAAGTAGATCCTAATTGATAGGAAATGGGTAAACAATGTAATGTAACTATATTGTGATAAATAATAAATATTAAGTCTTTTAAGAGCTTAAAAATCAATTCAGCATGAAGTAAACAGAACTAGAACAACATACACAGAAAGTATAAGAATATAGATGGGAAAAATCAAAATTTGAAAATGAATATGGTGCTGTATTAATCACATTAATCTATCACTGTGGTCCTTTCTTGAACTAAACTGCTGTGTATTCAAATTAAAAAGCAAAACTTCAATGAGCTAACCACATTGAATACCAAGCATATGCTCGCCAAAAAGACTGTTTCATGGGGAATTCACAAAACACAAATGCTCACATGGTAGTCAGGAAAAGAAATACAACTGCACTCTCAAGGAAAAAAAAAATCAACTGATCACTACCTGAAAGAGAGCTTATGATGAAAATTGCAGCAATATCTTAGTCAAATTCAGAAACCCATAGATCAAGAAAAAATATATATATAAGTAAAAAGAAAAAAGAAATTCAAATATAGCAAGGTCACATTTAGAATCCCACAAGAGCTATCAATAGCTACATTAGAAGACCACAAGTGTTGAAACATTATATATCAAAAAGCAAAAGAATGGAGTTTGTGGACAAATATATATCCAGCAAAGCAAAATCCTGAGTGAAGAAGAAAATGGATATTCAATGAAGTATTCAACTTTCAAAATTTTGTTGTGAAAAGACTTGAATTTAAGAAAAAAATTGATATACAAGATCAAGAGAAATATAAGTAGCAAAGACTAATTTCAGGGGACTCAATAAGGATAATGTGTTTGTGTTATACCCACATAGTTTTGCATTTTAGAATCGCATCATATTCAGTTCTTGAAGAAGGTATATGTGTGACTGTTGTTTACATACCCTCCTTCCAGGACTCCTGGAAATCTCTTACAATACCATATTGATTTATATTGTTTGTTATATCATTACTTGTATGTACAATTCATGTATCTTGCACCACATGGAGCCTGCACTGGTTGTGGGGAGAGTCATCACTAATAGCCTGTGGAGTTCTTTTTATTTAAAATATAATAGTTCTCTCTGGGAGCAGGCTTCTTGGGAAGGTTTTCTGGAGGCAGCCTTAGTTTCAGTTGAAATCAATAATCACTCAAAATGCAGCCTGCTGATAAAATGCAAATGTTTATTTCTCCTTCCAGAATAGCCCAGTTAGTTTTCTTAGAAGCCTCTCTCTCTCCTTGGTTCTAAGAGCTCTTGCAGCTTTGTCCTTTGCTTCTGCCTCTGCTTTCTTCATCCTCTAGCCAGCACCAAAGTGAAAGTTGAAAATGAATTTGTCTTGCCTCTGAGAGAAAGCTTCTGGCTCTCAGTCTCCCAGAGTGCTCCTCTCCAACCCCTGACAATATTCTGAAGTAACTCTCTCTAATTTGAAGCTAAGAGCCTCTTTATATATGATCTCCCAAAGGTTGACTCCTCCTTCTGGAGGTAGGGATTAAGGGAAGTGTGAATTCAGATATCTTCTACTAAATCCTGAAATCTCCCAAACGTGTGGACTCCAATGAGTAAAGGTGTGAACACAAACATTGTTTCTCAGTTCTACTTAGTACCTTGTTTCTTCTGGCCCATAGCATCTCCTTATAGGATCAGATCAAACATACCAAACCATGCTAAATTAGATAATTATTGACTCTATCAATTCTAAGGACTTAACAGTTTGTGAAGATTCCAACAATAGCCTGTGTATTATTGCTATGTGCTTGTGTAATACCTCCCATGCTGATGGGTTTGTGCATACCTGTTTCTAATAAGACCCTTCAGCCCAGAAACCCTCTAGCAATCCCCACTTCCCTTTGGTGCTTTTCCTCTCCCTTTCTGAGATGTTGAGGAGGGCGTGATTATCTCCTTTTTAGTGCTTTCACCTCCTTTCCTGAGAAGTCAGGGGGGTCGTGATCACCTCCTTTTTGGTGTTTTCACCTCCTTTCCTGAGAAGTCAGAGAGGGCATGATCACCTCCTTTTGGGGGCTCTCACCTCCCTGAGAAGTCAGAGATGGTGTGACCACCTATGTTCTAAAATAAAAGAAAGTGGGAGATGAAGAGGGTTGAAACTCTTGAGTCAATGCATGGAGGTCAGGACAGCCTAGCACTTGAGGCTAACTACCAATTGGACAATACTCTATGGGCATATGCTTGGAAAATGGCCCTTCCCACTATCCTGCGCTGGCTTGATGATTGGTGTATACAGAGGATTGTAGGAGAGACTAGAGTGTGAAGTAAGACTAGCCAGAGTCACTTTGGCAGTGGATAAGGAAGAAGGAGGTTGCAGAGATCCTGCTTCCATCCCCTTCACTTCTATCCCTAAAGACCAAGAATAAAGACTAAGGACTTTTGCTTATCCTGACTCTGGCTGATTCTGGGGTGACTGGGTTGCTAGCTTAGTCATCACAAGTTCTACCCCCATTTTTCTTTCAAATTATCCAGTTACTAGTGACAACCTTAGACATACTTTTATGTATATATGGAAATGTAAACTGTATCTTTTTTCATTAATATACTCAACTCCCAATACAGTGCTTAGAAAGTTCTAAAATAAAAACACTTTCATTGATACCAATGGATAATGGATAATTTGAACTGTCCATCAATTTTCTCATATATATAAATAAAACATTACTCTCTTCTTTTTGTGTACCCTCCAATTACACACAGTTTTAATGAAGTCTTGGACAAAATCTCTTTTGTTATAATCTATTGACAAATCCTCAAATTCACCATGTGAATTTCCATTTTTTTTAGCGTATCAAGACTTCCATAAAAATAAATTCATCACAAATTACTATTAAGAAATTAGGAAAACATACAACATTTTTAATAAATTGTAGATTTGTGTGTTCATATGATCTAAATCTAGAGGTGGGCTATATGTCAAAGACTTTCTGTTCAAATCTCCTCATTTTATAGATGTGAAAACTGAGGCTTATGGAATTTTAGTAATTTGTGCAACGTCATACAAGTAATATCAGAAGTAATATTTTAATACAAGTCCTCTGACATTAGAGCCAATGTTCTTCTTATTATGTGTAGGGGGAACAAAAAAGGAGTCAGATGATTTACAAGATGATTTTTTTTTTCAGTTCTTAGAAATTTTATAACAAATGTAGGGCAACTATATGCAAAATCTACAAGATGAGAAAGCAACGTAATTACAGTAATAGTAATCCAACTATGTAATGTTCTTACAAAATAAAAGTGTACAATAATTATCTAGTATATTCTCACTGATATCCACCCATCTCTAACTAACTTCCTCTCTATGGAAGGGAAAACAAATTGACCAGCGGCAAGTATTTTGGAGTCTACACATGTGACCCAAATCTGTCCTATTGCAAAAATAAAAAGAAAATAAAAGTGACAAAGCATCTATGCAGAACATCCATAGGAAGATAACCTAATTATAATCATCAGTGAGTATATGTACTTTTTATTCCTTTTTTCCTTTTTCTTTTCCTTTCCTTTTTTTCCCTTTTTCTTTTTTACTCTTTCCCCTCCCCTTTCCCCTTTCCTTTTTCCACTCCTCTCCTTTTCTGTCCTCTCCTCTCTTCTCCTCTCCTCTCCTCTCCTCTCCTTTCCTTTCTTCTCCTCTCCTCTCCTTTTCTCTCTTCTCCTCCATTTTCCTTTACTTTTTCCTTCCCTTTCCTTTTTCCTTTCCTTTCCTTTTTCCTTCCCTTTCCCTTTCCTTTCCCTTCCCTTTCCCTTCACTAAAATTTCCCTTTCCCTTCCCTTTCCCTTTCCTAAAATTTTCCTTTCTCTTCCCTTTTCCTTCCCTTTCCCTTCCCTTTCCCTTCCCTAAAATTTCCCTTCCCTTTCCTTCCCTTTCCCTTCCCTAAGATTTCCCTTTCCCTTCCCTTTCCCTTCCCTTTCCCTTCCCTAAAATTTCCCTTCCCTTTCCCTTCCCTTTCCCTTCCTTTTCCCTTCCCTTTCCCTTCCCTAAGATTTCCCTTTCCCTTCCCTTTCCCTTCCCATTCCCTTCCCTTTCCCTTCCCTAAGATTTCCCTTTCCCTTCCTTTTCCCTTCCCTTTCCCTTCCCTAAAATTTCCCATCCCTTTCCCTTCCCTAAAATTTCCCTTCCCTTTCCCTTCCCTAAAATTTCCCTTCCTTTTCCCTTCCCTAAAATTTCCCTTTCCCTTCCCTTTCCCTTTCTTTTCCCTTCCCTATCCCTTCTCTTTCCCTTCCTTTTCCTTTCCCTTTCTCTTCCCTAAAATTTCCCTTCCCTTTCCTTTCCTTTTTCCTTCCCTTTCCCTTCCCTTTCCCTTCTCTAAAATTTCCCTTCCCTTTCCCTTCCCTTTCCCTTCCCTTTCCCTTCCCTTTCCCTTCCCTTTCCCTTCCTTTTCCCTTCCCTTTCCCTTCCCTTTCCCTTCCCTTTCCCTTCCCTTTCCTTCCTTTTCCCTTCCCTTTCCCTTCCCTTTCCTTCCTTTTCCCTTCCCTTTCCCTTCCCTTTCCCTTCCCTTTCCCTTCCCTTCCCTTCCCTTCCCTTTCCCTTCCCTTCCCTTTCCCTTCCCTTCCCTTTCCCTTCCCTTTCCCTTCCCTTTCCCTTCCCTTCCCTTTCCCTTCCCTTTCCCTTCCCTTTCCTTCCCTTCCTTTTCCCTTCCCTTTCCCTTCCCTTCCCTTTCCTTCCCTTTCCTTCTCTTTCCCTTCCCCCCATTCCCTTTCCCTTTTGTTTCCCTTTCCCTTTTTTTTTCTTTTCCCTTTTCTATTTCTTCCCTTTCCCTTCTCTTTCCTTACTTTTCAGTTCTTATCCTTCTATTTTGCAAGTATTCTGGATCCAAGCAGTCTCCTCAAGCCATTTAGGACACCATATAAAGGTTGCTTTTGACTACAATTCTGATTGACATGTAAATTCTCTTTCCTAAGAGAAAAGTGAAGCCAGTCCTTTTCTTTTTTCTCTTAAGGCAGAAACAGGTTAATAAAGGTGTGCATGTCCCCTGTATGAATTTTTTTTTCATTGCTTAACAAAGATAATTAAAACAAATATGTGCCAAAATCATAAATATTGTCTAGTGCCTGATATCTGCCTAGTCTGGAGTGCTTTTCTCCAAAGAATTGAGATTCAAAGGGTGCATAGTTTCTATAGTAACTAATCCCTCTTCTACTCAACTGAGTATTAATTGATTCTTATATTATTTGACACTTTATTGTTATTTGTCTCAGGCTTCTAAAATAACTGGCTCTGGTTTTGCTATTGTCTAGTGCTTTTAAATTCCCACCTATGAGACATACTGATTATGTTATCTGGACAAGTCATTTAAAATCCCATTACTCTCAGGAAAATTCCCAAGAATGTAAGTGGAAGAAGTTATACAAGTGTGTGTAAGTAGAGGGAATTTCCTCAATGAGAGTTCTCATTGCCAATGAAATTATAGGTCTAGTCCTGTGTAATGTGCTTTCAAGAGTCCCCAAGTTAGGGTGCCAAAATACACTATGCTTTCTAGAGCCCCCAAGCCGGGGTGCCAAAATGTATTGTCCAGATTACCTCTCTGGAGGATCTCAGGACCAGCCCAAGTCCTTGGTCTTATTGGAGGAGTGAAGAAGGCAGTAAATCCACAAGGCTGGTCAAAAATGGAGTCTGTTTATTTCAAGTCCTCTAAGCCACTAAATATCTTAATACCATTACATCACACTGAGCATGTGCCGACTATAGAACCATTATATCACCACATCACCACAACAAGTGCTAATTATAGTAGCACAAGTTGAATACTTTGTGAAATATAACTGTGCATGTGTTAACTATAAGCACTCTGCTATAGATATGTAAATGCCTCTTACTATAAGTATCCCTTCCTTCAAGTAGAACACAGGTGGTCATGCCCTCCTTGACTTCACAGGAAAGGTGAGAGTATCAAAAAGAGATGGGGAGCCAAACCAGACATTGTCAGCAGGTTCCCTCTGGGCAGCCCTCTACAATCCAGAAAGAAGGAAAGATAGATAGATTGGGAAAAGGGATCGAAGAAAGATAGGAAGAAAAGAATTTTTTTTTAAAGAAGGGAGGAAGGGAAGCAAGGAAGGAGAAAACATTCTAGTACTGAAGAGCATAGAAGAGGATGTATGTATAGATGTGCATATGTATGTCATGCATATTCATATACATATGCATATGCATGTGCCTGTGTATACATATGTGTGTTCATACACATACACATATACATAAGTATATTCATTCACACACACATATATGTCCCTAGTACAACTGGTAATCAAGTCACATAACTTTTACAACAAATTATATAGGGACACATTGAACAAAGTTCAAAACTAAAGGTTCTAAGACACATAGGAAAGAATTCTTATCATAAAACCTCATGAGGACAAGTCTTTACTATTTGGAAAAAATCATGTTTTAATACTTAATTTCTTGAGATTTTTTTCAGTATTATATATTTCTTAATAGGACTCAAAATTATCAAAAAAAATCAATAATTCCCTGTGGAATTATGCTACTATTATGCTCAAATATCTTGAGCTAATGTAGCATAAAATTTTATTTATAAATAACCAATTTAATTAAAGGTAAAACCTTTAATGTGCATTTTTACTTGAACATCAAGACACTGTATATTTAAATGTTAGTAAAATGAAATTGTATACTTTTTAAAAATGGATTTTTTTCTATTGTTTTACATGTATAGAATTCTTATCTACAGTTCCTGTAATTTAAAAACATGTTCCTCGTATGCTTATTTTTGCTGTTTCCAGAGCCACCAACTTTGTATGAATCTGCGAGGCTTCTTGACATTTCCTTTGAATCTCAGGTTTAGGACAAAGCCACAACTTTAAGAAATCTTATAGGATACAAACCAAATCCATAAGCACATATGAATAGTATCTTTGTGAAATTTTTTCATACAACTTAATTCAGACAAGGTTCAGATAACATCTGAACTATTGGGTTGGTGGCCAAACCAAAGTAGCCAGAGAATTCAGGGGATTCTCATAATACTACATGCAACCAAAGTGTTGATTGTCCATTTTTTTTGGGGGGGGCAGGGTTTACTTGAGTAGAGGGTTATTCTAAATTTCAATGCCTTAGGATACAGGATTTGTCACTCCACCCTAAATCATAGCTCTGAGTAACACCTATAACTTCAATACTTTTTTTTTTTACTTTAATCTTCCTTATTCCCTATTACCCATATATAGTACTGAAAACCACAGAGACAAACACATAGGTGTAAGAAATAAAAATTCCCTGCATACAAAGGTTGTCTTTAAATTTTTCTGAGTTATTGGCTATTTTATGTAGGTTTGTGAAGTATAAAATAATGATAATAATAAAAATAAAATAAAATAATGTTCAAGACAATCAAGTTTGATTACATCAAATTTATTTATATTTAAAAATTTAAAAAAAATCTTTAAAACTATGTGTTTGCATTGTTCCAATAAATAAAGAGGATGATATTGATATAAATGCTCATATAAAGTTTATTGTACATATTTTGTATTTAGAAGATTTGTATTTGTATCACTCTGAATACTTTGCCAATGAACATAAATTGATTGAATTCCCTGTACAGCAAACTAGATTATCTTTAAGAATTTCTGTGGCAAATATGTGAATCATTTCTGTTCAATCTGGTGATAGAAACTGTCAAACTTGATAAGAATAAAAAATATTTCCTTTATAAGAAACTTCCAGTCTTTCACTGACCTGATAACTAAAGCCTTTCCAACTTGGGGACATACATGAGAACCAGAGTTTTGAACTGGATGTTACTTTGGAAGCCATCTTGGAAGTCAAACTCAGTAATTTGAAAGATATGAAAACTCACTCCCTTTTGATTCCAAATCCACTTCTTTATTTTCAACAAAGAACTATTTATAAAATAGTATTGATATTAACCATAAAATTAAAACCAATAACATAATGAATTTAACATAAACTAATGTTCTAAAAATGTGTGTTTAAATATATATCTGTATCTATATATGTAGGCATGTATGTATGTTTATATATACACAGCATAAAAATCAATTTAACTCTTTTCTTCAACAAACCACTTATGCATTTGTATGAAACCAATTGTTTCCCCTAAAAGTCATTATTATTTAACTAGAAGTGTTTTTTGACTAACCAAATCTCATAAACGATTATTCCTAAATAGTTAATAAAATCTAGACTATGTTTTTTTCCCTTTAAATAGGCTTATTAAATTTCATTTAACTTCTTTTATAATTCCAAAGACAGTTAAAAGATTATAAGTTCCAAAAAGCATATATAAGGACATTTGTTAAAAGGGTTTCTTATTTTTCTTCCCAGCATTTTATCAGTGTCAATATTCAGATAAAATCTGTGGAAGGAAAAGCAAGACTAAAATGGCATTGATTTATTTCTTAATGTCATAAATAATAACCATTTAAAAATCTAAAAAGGAGGTTAAAGACATTTATTAAATTAATATTTTAAAAAAATAATTACTAGATATATATGTATATATTTATATGTCTATGTATACACATAGATATGTGTGTATGTGTATTGTGCATGTATATACACATATAGATATTAATATAGAGATACACATATATATATAAATATATAGATATACATGTGTAGACATACATTTTAATATATGTGTACATATGCATAGATGTAATACTTCCGTATATATCCATAACCTGATGTATTTGCAATGTAATTTATCAATTTTCAATAAAATCTATTATATACAATGAAATCTTAAATGTTTCTAAGGGTTAGTGTGTATGAAATATTCACTATCATTTAAACAAAAATAAACATTTTATGACTTCATAAAAGTATTTTTAATGAGAATTTTATTTTACTCTCTGCTTCTTTTAATTGTTGTAGTAATCACATATGTAGAATTTGTTGGCAGTTATTAATGGTATCTCAAAAAACTCACCTTGTTTTCAGCACATATCTTAGGAAATATTGTTTTGCTAGAGTATTCTAATAATTTGGTGAATGATATAAACAAACTGAAGACATCCTTCTATAAATGTCTTAAGTCATGCCTTAGACTTACGTAAATTTGATATGGTATATTATATTTACTTTAGGTTCAAGTTACAACATAAAGAACATAATGCTAAATGTTAGGATTTATTGCAGTTTGTCTAAGACCATATCATATTCTACAGTCAAAACCAAAAAAATGTCAAGAATGACTAGTGCACTAGTTACATTTAAAATAAAATTTACAATGTGATTTTTGTCATTTGATCTTCATTTTCAAAATGAACCAATGGTAACATAGATAATGTAATGACTTGTGCATAGAATGCATTTCTTTTTTTTTTTAATTTGTTAATAACTTTTTTATTGATAGAACCCATGCCAGGATAATTTTTTTTTACAGCATTATCCTTTGCATTCTCTTCTGTTCCGATTTTTCCCCTCCCTCCCTCCACCCCCTCCCCTAGATGGCAAACAGTCCTTTACATGTTGAATAGGTTACAGTATATCCTAGATACAATATATGTGTGCAGAACTGAACAGTTTTCTTGTTGCACAGGGAGAATTGAATTCAGAAAGTAGAAATAACCCAGGAAGAAAAACAAAAATGCAAGCAGTTTATATTCATTTCCCAGTGTTCCTTCTTTGGGTGTAGCTGCTTCTGTCCACCTTTGAACTGAATTAATTCTCTTTATTGAAGAGATCCACTTCCATCAGAATATATCCTCAAAGAGTATCGTTGTTGAGGTATATAATGATCTCCTGGTTCTGCTCATTTCACTTAGCATCAGTTCATGTAAGTCTCACCAGTCCTCTGTGTAGTCATCCTGCTGGTTATTCCTTACAGAACAATAATATTCCATAACATTCATATAGCACAATTTACTCAACCATTCTCCAATTGATGGGCATCCTTTCATTTTCCAGCTTCTAGCCACTACAAACAGGGCTGCCACAAACATTTTGGCACATACAGGTCCCTTTCCTTTCTTTAGTATCTCTTTGGGGTATAAGCCCAGTAGAAACACTGCTGGATCAAAGTGTATGCATAGTTTGATAACTTTTTGAGCATAGCTCCAAATTGCTCTCCAGAATGGCTGGATGTGTTCATAATTCCACCAACAATGGATCAGTGTCCCTGTTTTCCCACATCCCCTCCAGCATTCCACATTATCTTTCCCTGTCACTCTAGCCAATCTGACAGGTGTGTAGTGGTATCTCAGAGTTGTCTTAATTTGCATTTCTCTGAATAATAATGATTTGGAGTATATTTTCATATGTCTATAAATAGTTTCAATTTCTTCGTCTGAGAATTGTCTGTTCATATCCTTTGACCATTTATCAATTGGAGAATGGTATGATTTCTTATAAATTAGAGTCAATTCTCTATATATTTTGGAAATGAGGCCTTTATCAGAACCTTTGATTGTAAAAATGTTTTCCCAGTTTATTGTTTCCCTTCAATCTTGTCTGTATTTGTTTTGTTTGTACAAAAAATTTTCAATTTGATATAATCAAAATTTTCTATTTTGTGGTCAATAGTGATCTCTAGTTCTTCTTTGGTCATAAATTCCTCCCTCTTCCACAGGTCTGAGAGGTAAACTATCCCATGCTCTTCCAATTTATTTATAATCTCATTCTTTATGCCTAGGTCATGAACCCATTTTGATCTTATCTTGGTGTACGGTGTTAAGTGTGGGTCAATGCCTAGTTTCTGCCATACTAATTTCCAATTTTCCCAGCAATTTTTGTCAAATAATACATTCTTATCCCAGAAACTGGTGTCTTTGGGTTTGTCAACATTATATTATTAAAGTTATTGGCTGTTTTGTCCTTTGAACCTAACCTATTCCATTGATCAACTAGTCTATTTCTTAGCCAATACCAGATGGTTTTAGTAACTGCTGCTTTATAATATAATTTTAGATCTGGTACAGCTAGGCCACCTTCATTTGATTTTTTTTCATTAATTCCCTTGAAATTCTTGACCTTTTGTTTTTCCATATGAACTTTGTTGTTATTTTTTTCTAGTTCATCAAAGTAATTTTTGGGGAGTCTGATTGGTATAGCGCTAAATAAATAGATTAATTTAGATAGTATTGTCATCTTTATTATATTTGCTCGCCCAATCCAAGAGCATTTAATATTTTTCCAGTTGGTTAGATCAGACTTAATTTGTGTGGAAAGTGTTTTGTAGTTTTGCTCATAAAGTTTCTGATTTTCCCTTGGCAGATAGATTCCTAAATATTTTACACAATCAGTAGTTACTTTAAATGGAATTTATTTTTGTAACTCTAACTGTTGGGTTTTGTTAGTGATATATAAGAATGCTGATGAATATAAGAATGTTGATGACATAGAATGCATTTCAATGAGTCAGTTGTACGACATCATCAGTCTCATTCTATTTCAGTAACAGTATAAAATTCAAGAGGGCTTTCAATTTCCCAGTTTGTGATGAATGACATCTTCAATGTCTGACCAAGCTTTAAACTTTCCACAGTATCTCCCTCAACCTTCTTCATGGTCATTGGAAGAAATTGTTCTTATTTACCCATCCCCCCTAGAAAAGACTTCAAATGTTTAGAATAGACATCTTCTTAACTTAGTTAATAAATCTGAGGCATTTAGATCATGCTCAATGTGGTTTGACCTCTCTGTTAAGATAGTTTTACAGGGTACAGTAACTGCTCATTCTACTGCTTCTCAAAGACAAAGGTAACAGAGGTGGGTGATGCCAAAGTTGTTTAGAGATGTTTGGAGGAAAATGTTGCAAGAATTTAACTAGTTTGATACTATACCCAGATACCTTGGCCCTTCCCCATGCTATTTTTTTTAAATCTTTATGTTTAGAAATGAAAAGAACCATAAATCTATATATAGGACACTAGAAATAGAGATCTTTAGCATTTCAAACTAAAAAAAAAATTAATATTATTTACATTTTTATTCACATTTGTGTAACAATCTTCTTTTTATATGATTGTCTAATAGTTAAAGGTATTCATAAGTAATGTTCAGATAAGCATAATGGCAAGATATAATTTTTAAAATTCACTTAACTTGGTGTACAAATCCCATGGTATTTGCAATTTCTTTATTTTTCTTCATTTCTAAAGATTTTAACCAACTATAGTTGGTTACAAAGGACTACTTTGAGTATCAACAAAACAGAGAATACATGTTAATTTGGACTTCAGCAAAATAAATTTGTTTTAGCAATATGAAACCATATATCTCACAATAATAACATAAAGAAGACATATTAATTTTAAAAAAACAATCTCTATTTCAATTCTTATAGAGCGGGTACATATCCCTTATTGCTCTACCCATCATTATACTATTACAACACCATTGGTATATGATGTCTTCAGGAGATCTAGAACCTCTGGTGTCCAAACATCTCTAAAATAGCTATTTAAATCAAATTTTGGCATGGCTCAGGCAATAAAATTTTAAGTTGAGAATTTCCCATCCTAAAACTATATAAGTGGCTAAAAGGAGAGGTCTATGATACAAAAATGGTAGCCAATTAGGAGTGCATAAATTATCAAAGGGCCTGGAATACTATATTTCAGAAGGCAAAAGACTTAGGGTTACAACCTAACTAATAAGGTTATACAATTAACTAATCAGATGGACCCATCATCATCTTTCAGGGAAGGCAATGGAACGCCAATGAAGTAAAAGACTTCAATCATTTCTACTGGGAAAAAAAAAAACAGAACTAAACAGAAAATTTTATCTTATCAACACAGAATTCAAGAGAAGCATAGAAAGGTAAACAGAGAAAAATACATATTATTTAAAAGTTAAATTGTTTAAATCCCTAACTCTTGAGAATGCTAAGTGTCACTGAGGCACACAGAGGGGGCAATCACATAGAATGAGGATGTGGTTGTGATTGGACTCTAATGTGATAAAATTTTAAAAAATTAAGGAGTAGAAAAAGTTCTGTTCTTGAAAAGTAGGAGAGGGTGAGGCGGGGATAATGAGACAATTAGTTCACATGAAAGATGCTAGTGCATCTATTTGGGAAAAATTAAAGATTTGAAAAAGGGTTGCACTCTTTATATGGCTACATCCTCTTATGTGAAGATGTTACTAGATAATTTGTCTTATGAAATCTTAACCCCGAATGACTGGAAATCCATAGCTAAGATATGTCTAGAACCGGGACAAAATTTATTGTGGCTTTTGGAGTTTCATGAATTATGTAGGATTCAAGCCCAATACAATAGATAAACAGGAGCTATTGGACAAATCACTTTTGACCAACTAGCTGGTCAAGTTCAGTATGCAGAGAGTTCAGAACACATTTGCTGTTTCACCCAATCATTCTTTAGTATGAGATTATTTAGTTTCCAATTATTTTTTGGTCTACTTTCCCCTGGCTTTTTGTTGAATGTAATTTTCATTGCGTCGTGGTCTGAAAAGGATGCATTTACTATTTCTGCCTTACTTCATTTGAGTTTGAGGTTTTTATGTCCTAATATATGATCAATTTTTGTATAGGTTCCATGAACTGCTGAAAAGAAAGTGTACTCCTTTCTGTCTCCATTACATTTTCTCCAGAGATCTATCATATCTAATTTGTCTAGTATTCTATTTACCTCTTTGACTTCTTTCTTATTTATTTTGTGGTTTGATTTATCTAATTCTGAGAATGCAAGGTTGAGATCTCCCACTATTATAGTTTTGCTGTCTAGTTCTTCTTGCAGCTCTCTTAATTTCTCTTTTAAGAATTTAGATGCTAGGGAAAACATCTTCACAGTTAAAGGTGCTGATAAAGGCCTCATTTCCAAAATATATAGAGAACTGATGCAAATTTATAAGAAATCAAGCCATTCTCCAATTGATAAATGGTCAAAGGATATGAACACAATTTGCAGATGATGAAATTGAAACTATTACCACTCATATGAAAGAGTGTTCCAAATCATTATTGATCAGAGAAATGCAAATTAAGACAATTCTGAGATACCACTACACACCTGTCAGATTGGCTAAGATGACAGGAAAAAATAATGATGTATGTTGGAGGGGATGCGGGAAAACTGGGACACTGATGCATTGTTGGTGGAGTTGTGAATGAATACAACCATTCTGGAGAGCAATGTGGAATTATGCCCAAAAAGTTACCAAATTGTGCATACCCTTTGATCCAGCAGTGTTTCTATTGGGCTTATATCCCAAAGAAATACCAAAGAAGGGAAAGGGACCTGTATGTGCCAAAATGTTTGTGGCAGCCCTGTTTGTAGTGGCTAGAAACTGGAAATTGAATGGATGCCCATCAATTGGAGAATGGCTGGGTAAATTGTGGTATATGAATGTTATGGAATATTATTGTTCTGTAAGAAATGACCAGCAGATACACCACCAACAAAATCCAAGAGCAAGAGATACAAAGAGAAATTCCATTCAAAATAACTGTTGATAGCATAAAATATTTGGGAATCTACCTACCAAAGGAAAGTCAGGAATTATATGAGCAAAATTACAAAAAAGTTTTCACACAAATAAAGTCAGACTTAAATAATTGGAAAAATATTAAGTGCTCTTGGATAGGCCGAGCAAATATAATAAAGATGACAATACTCCCTAAACTAATCTATTTATTTAGTGCTATACCAATCAGACTTCCAAGAAAATATTTTAATGATTTAGAAAAAATAACAACAAAATTCATATGGAACAATAAAAAGTCGAGAATCTCAAGGGAATTAATGAAAAAAAAATCAAATGAAGGTGGTCTAGCTGTACCTGATCTAAAATTATATTATAAAGCAGCAGTCACCAAAACCATCTGGTATTGGCTTAGAAATAGATTAGTTGATCAGTGGAAAAGGTTAGGTTCACAAGACAGAATAGTCAACTATAGCAATCTAGTGTTTGACAAACCCAAAGATTCTAAATTTTGGGATAAGATTTCATTATTTGATAAAAACTGCTGGGATAACTGGAAATTAGTATGGCAGAAATTAGGCAAGGACCCACACTTAACACCACATACCAAGATAAGATCAAAATGGGTCCATGACCTAGGCATAAAGAACGAGATTATAAATAAATTAGAGGAACATAGGATAGTTTATCTCTCAGACTTGTGGAGGAGAAAGAAATTTGTGACCAAAGATGAACTAGAGACCATTACCAATCACAAAATAGAAAATTTTGA
Source organism: Antechinus flavipes (assembly GCF_016432865.1). Lineage (NCBI taxonomy): Eukaryota > Metazoa > Chordata > Mammalia > Dasyuromorphia > Dasyuridae > Antechinus > Antechinus flavipes. The sequence continues at coordinate 251,406,333 of NC_067402.1, read as the reverse complement.
TTATATCAAATTAAAAAGCCTTTGTACAAACAGAACGAATGCAAACAAGATTAGTAGGGAAGTAACAAACTGGGAAAACATCTTTACAATTAAAGGTTCTGATAAAGGCCTCATTTCCAAAATATATAGAGAACTGACTCAAATTTATAAAAAATCAAGCCATTCTCCAATTGATAAATGGTCAAAGGATATGAACAGACAATTTTCAGATGAAGAAATTGAAACTATTACCACTCACATGAAAGAGTGTTCCAAATCACTATTGATCAGAGAAATGCAAATTAAGACAACTCTGAGATATCACTACACACCTGTCAGATTGGCTAAGATGACAGGAAAAAATAATGATGAATGTTGGAGGGGATGCGGGAAAACGGGGACACTGATGCATTGTTGGTGGAGTTGTGAACGAATCCAGCCCTTCTGGAGAGCGATCTGGAATTATGCCCAAAAAGTTATCAAACTGTGCATACCCTTTGATCCAGCAGTGTTTCTATTGGGCTTATACCCCAAAGAGATACTAAAAAAGGGAAGGGGACCTGTATGTGCCAAAATGTTTGTAGCAGCCCTGTTTGTAGTGGCTAGAAACTGGAAAATGAATGGATGCCCATCAATTGGAGAATGGCTGGGTAAATTGTGGTATATGAATGTTATGGAATATTATTGCTCTGTAAGGAATGACCAGCAGGATGAATACAGAGAGGCTTGGAGAGACCTACATGGACTGATGCTAAGTGAGATGAGCAGAACCAGGAGATCATTATACACTTTGACAACGATATTGTATGAGGATGCATTCTGATGGAAGTGGATTTCTCTGACAAAGAGACTTAACTGAGTTTCATTGGAGAAATGATGGACAGAAACAGCTACACCCAAAGAAGGAATACTGGGAAATGAATGTGAACTATTTGCATTTTTGATTTTCTTCCCGAGTTATTTTTACCTTCTGAATCCAATTCTCCCTGTGCAACAAGAGAACTGTTCGGTTCTGCAAATATGTATTGTATCTAGGATATACTGCAACATGTTTGGCATGTATAGGACTGCTTGCCATCCTGGGGGGGGGGGGAGGAGGGAGGGAGGGGAAAAAACGAAACATAAGTGATTGCAAGGGATAATGTCGTGTAGAAATTATCCTGGCATGGATTCTGTCAATGCGAAGTTATTATTAAATAAAATAAAATTTATATATATAAAAAAAAAAAAAGAAATGACCAGCAGGATGAATACAGAGAGGCTTGGAGAGACTTACATGAACTGATGCTAAGTGAAATGAGCAGAACCAGGAGATCACTTTACACTTCGACAACAATATTGTATGAGGATGTACTCTGATGGAAGTGGATTTCTTTGACAAAGACTCAATTTCAATTGCTAAATGATGGACAGAAGCAACTACACCCAAAGAAAGAACACTTGGAAACGAATGTGAACTATTTGCATTTTTGTTTTTCTTTCCAAGTTGTTTTTTACCTTCTGAATCCAATTCTCCCTGTACAACAAGAGAACTGCTCGGTTCTCCACACATATATTGTATCTAGGATATACTGCAACATATTTAACATATATAGGACTGCTTGCCATCTAGGGGAGGGGATGGAGGGAGAGAGGGGAAAATTTGGAACAGAAGCATGTGCAAGGGATAATGTTGTAAAAAAAATTATCCTGGCATGGATTCTGTCAATATAAAGTTATTATAAAATAAAATAAAATATTAAAAAAAAAGAATTTAGAAGCTACACCACTTGGTGCATATATGTTTAATATTGATATTGCTTCATTATCCATGCTACCCTTTAGCAAGATATAGTGCCTTTCCTTATCTCTTTTAATTAGATCAATTTTTGCTTTAGCTTGATCTGAGATCAGGATGGCTACCCCTGCTTTTTTGACTTCACCTGAAGCATAGTAGATTTTGCTCCAACCTTTTACCTTTAACCTGCATGTATCTCCCTGCTTCAGGTGTGTTTCCTGTAAACAACATATTGTAGGATTCTGGCTTTTAATCCATTCTGCTAATCGCTTCCTCTTTATGGGGGAGTTTACCCCGTTCATGTTTATGGTTAGAATGACCAATTCTGTATTACTTGCTATCTTGTTAACCCCTGTTTATGCTTTTCTCCCTTCTTTCCCCCTTCCCTCCTTCCCAATATTAAGCTTGTGAGCACCACTTGCTTCTCACAGCCCTCCGTTTCCAGTATCTCTCCCCGCCTTAGAGTTCCTCCTCCTGTCTTACCCCTTTCCCTCCCAGTTTCCATATTCCCTTTCGCTTAGCTTATTCCTTCCCTTTTCACTTTTCCCTTCTCACTTTCCAATGAGGTGGGAGAAGTTTCACCATAGATTGAATATGTCTACAATTTTTCTCTTAAAGCCAATTCTGAAGGCAGTAAGATACCCACTATATTCATCCCTCCCATTCTTTCTTTCAGATATAATAGGTTTCCTTTGCCTCTTAGGAGATATAGTATCCCAACTTTACCCTTTTTCTGGCACAATGTCCTTTCCACATCTAGTTTCTAGAACAAGGTATACATGTATTCTTTATACATCTTTATAGCCAAAATATAGGTCCCAAGATTAATCTTTACATTTTTAGATTTCTCTTGAGTTCTATATTTGTAGATCAAACTTTTTGTTAAGTTCTGGCTTTTTCATCAAAAATAGGCGAAATTCACTTACTTCGTTGAATGTCCATCTTCTTCCCTGGAAAAAAGATGCTCATTCTAGCTGGGTAAGTTATTTTTGGTTGCATGCCAAGTTCCTTAGCCTTTTGGAATATCATATTCCAGGCCCTTCAATCCTTTAATGTGGATGCTGCTAGATCCTGGGTGATCCTTATTGTGGCTCCTCGATACTTGAATTGGGTTTTTCTATCCGCTTGCAGTATTTTTTTCCTTCATCTGAGGGTTCTGGCATTTGGCCACTATATTTCTTGGTGTTTTGATTTTAGGATCCCTTTCAGTAGGTGATCAATGAATTCTTTCAATGTCTATTTTACCCTCTATTTCTATGACTTCTGGGCAGTTCTCTTTGATAATTTCCTGGAAAATAGTGTCCAGGCTCTTTTTTTCATCATGCTTTTCTGGGAGTCCAATGATTCTCAGATTGTCTCTCCTGGATCTGTTTTCCAGGTCTGTTGTTTTCCCTAGAAGGTATTTCACATTCTTTTCCATTGTTTGATTTTTTTGGATTTGCTTGACTGATTCTTCTTGTCTCCTCGAGTCATTCAATTCCATTAGTTCAATTCTGATTTTCAATAAATTATTTTCTTCACTCACTTTTTTAATATCTTTTTTCTAATTGTCCCATTGAGTTCTTTTGTTCTATGGAATTTTTTTTCCATTTCGCCAATTTTGTTTTTTAGAGAGCTATTTTCTGTTTCCAGTTCACTAATCCTATTTTTCAAGGATTTGATTTCTTTATCCGCTATGTCTTTAAATGAGTGAGATGACTTCTCCAGCCTCTCTTGCCAGCCTCCCTCTCCTTTTCCCAGTTTTCTTCTAGCTCCCTTGTGAGAGCCTTTTCAATTTCTTCTATGAGGTTCATCTGTGGTGAGGAACAGATGATCTCCTCCTTTGGGGATTCACCTGGAGACAATCTGTTTTTAGTCTCCTCAGGGTTTAGAGTCTACTCTCTATCCGTATAGAAGCTGTCAAGGGTTACAGTCCTTTTCAATGTTTTGCTCATTTTGTCAGAGAAGAATCAAAGACAAACTAGCAAAAAGAAAAAGCCCCTAAATGGAGTCTGCTTTTGGGGGGGGAGGGGCTGGGTGGTGTTACCAAGCTTCCTCTACAGACTGCGGGGACAGCAGCGAGGCACTAGCAGGACTGTGCTGCGCCTGCGCTCTGAGACTCTGAGAGCATGCTGAGACACTGTGAGGGAGGGGTGGCCAGGTCCCAAGTGACTCCAGCTGTTTTGTGTTGTATTCTTCACCCCCTGTGTTTTTAGTTTCTCTGCTGGGCTGCTGGCTTGCTGCCAGGGCAAAGTATCCAATCCTCTAGCAAAGCAGAGTCGGCTGAGATCACACCCCACCCCCTCTCCACTCTGCTTAGCTCTGAGCCGCCTTCCGTGCTCTCGCTGCAGCTGCCTGCCCTCAGCCTGTGCCTCATCTAAAATAATCCCTGCCCTCGAGCAAAAACAGACCTTTCCAGCGAATCTCAAGGATGTCTTCTCTTGGTAACTATTTGTGGGTTTTTGTTCAGTCAAGCATTAATTCAGAGGCTTGTAATGAAATGGATTCTGAGAGGAAAACGCGGAGCTTACACAGCTATGTGCCTCCTCTCCGCCATCTTGGCCGGAAGAGCAGCATCTAAATTCCTAAAGAAGAAGTTAAGAGAGCTACAAGAAGAAATATATAGCAAAACCGTAATAATGGGAGATCATAAAAAAGGGAAAGGGATCTGTATGTGCACGAATGTTTGTGGCAGCCCTCTTTATAGTGGCCAGAAACTGGAAACTGAATAGATGCCCATCAATTGGAGAATGGCTGAATAAATTGTGATATATGAATATTATGGAATATTATTGTTTGCTAAGAAATGACCAACAGGATGATTTCAGAAAGGCCTGGAGAGACTTACATGAACTGATGCTGAGTGAAATGAGCAAGGCCAGGAGATCATTATATACTTCAACAACAATACTATATGATGATCAATTCTAATGGACCTGGTCACCTTCAGCAATGAGATGAACCAAATCAGTTCCAATGGAGCAGTAATGAACTGAACCAGCTACACCCAGTGAAAGAATTCTGGGAGATAACTAAGAACCATTACATTGAATTCCCAATCCCTATATTTTTGCCTGCCTGCATTTTGGATTTCCTTCACAGGCTAATTGTACATATTTCAGAGTCCCATTCTTTTTGTACAGAAAAAGACAGTTTGGTCTTGTATATTTATTGTGTATCTAATTTATACTTTAATATATTTAACATCTACTGTTCACCCTGCCATCTAGGGGAGGGGGTGGGGGGAAGGAGGGGAAAAATTGGAACAAAAGGTTTGACAATTGTCAATGCTGTAAAATTACTCATATATATAACTTGTAAATAAAAATCTATTAAAAATAAATAAATAAATAAATTAGAAGAAGATGGGATAGTTTACCTCTCAGACCTGTGGAGAAGGAAGGAATTTGTTACCAAAGAAGAACTAGAGATCATTTTTGATCAGTAAATAGAACATTTTGATTATATCAAGTTAAAAAAGCTTTTGTACAAACAAAACTAATGCAGACAAGATTAGAAGGGAAGCAATAAACTGGGAAAACATTTTTATAGTTAAAAGTTCTGATAAAGGCCTAATTTCCAAAATATATAGAGAACTGACATATATTTATAAGAAATCAAGTCATTCTCTAATTGATAAATTGTCAAAGGATATGAACAGACAATTTTTGGAGAATGAAATTGAAACTATTTCTAGCCATATGAAAAGATGCTCCAAGTCATTATTAATCAGAGAAATGCAGATTAAAACTATTCTGAGATATCAGTACACACCTGTCAGATTGGCTAAGATGACAGGAAAAGATAATGATGAATGTTGGATGGGATGTGGGAAAACTGGGATGCTGATGCATTGTTGGTGGGGTTGTGAATGGATCTAACCATTCTGGAGAGTTTGGAACTATGTTCAAAAAGTTATCATATTGTGCATACGCTTTGATCCAACAGTGTTACTACTGGGCTTATATCCCAAAGAGACCTTAAAGAATGGAAAGGGGCCTGTATGAGCAAAAATGTTTGTAGCAACCCTTTTCATAGTGGCTAGAAAATGCAAATTGAATAGATGCCCATCAATAGGAGGATAGCTGAGTAAACTGTCGTATATGAATGTTATGGAATATTATTTTTCGTAAGAAATGACCAGCATAATGAATACAGAGAGGTTTGGAGAGACTTACATGAACTGGTGCTAAATGAAATGAGCAGAACCAGGAGATCATTATACCCTTTAACAACAATACTATATGAGGATCAATTCTGGTGGAAGTGGTCATCTTTGGCAATGAGAGGATCCAAATCAGTTCCAATTGATCAGTAATGAACAGAACCAGTTACACCCAGCACTGGAAAATGAGTGTGGACCACAACATAGCATTTTCACTCTTTCTTTTATTGTTTGCTTGCTTTTTTTTCTTCCCAGATTATTTTTATCTTCTTTCTAAATTTGATTTTTCTTATGCAACATGATAACTGTATACATATGTATACATATAATGTATTTAACATATGGGACTGCCTGCTATCTAGGGGAGAGGGTGGAGAGGAGGGGAAAAGTTGGAACAGAAGTTTTTGCAAGACTCAATGCTGAAAAATTACTCATGCATATGTCTTGTCAATAAAAAGCTATAATCATAACAAAAGAATATATTTGATGAGTGTCTAGCAACTTAATCAGAAGGGATTTAAACTACATAAAACTACAGGAGGGAAAACACTATCTTGTTTCTCTTCAGCTAGATATCCTAAAGAGTAGCTAAAATAACGATTACAAGGGGAGACATGCATGAATAGTAAATAAGAGGTAAAAATTTACAAAGTAGCAGAAGCTAAAATTATGTCTTCAGATGTCTACACACAAAAGGCCTAAGTTGAGGTAAGAAAAAGCAACTATAACTACTAAAATTCTACAATCACACAAGGAAGCAATTTATAACTCAGCCATTATTAAAATAGTGGAAAATAACTCACAGCTATATCACCATTCTTATTAAATATTGTAATACAACATTTTGGCTTTAACAATAAGAAAAAAATTAAGAATTAGAATAATTAATGAGGAAATAAAACAATCACTCTTTGCAGATGATATGATGACATAGTTAAAGAATCCTAGAAAATCATCCAGCAACTTCCTGGAAACAATTTATAGTTTTAGCAAAGAGGCAGGATATAAAATAAGCTCCCCCCCAAAAAAAATCATCAGCATTTCTATATAACTGTCAAACTCCATTAATGAGAGATAGGAAAATTTCATTTAAAATTGCTATAGATAAAATAAAATATTTTGGGGGCTTACCTGCCAAGAAAAAAACAAGAATTATATGAACAAAATTACAACACTTCTTCTCACATATATATCTAAATAATTGGAAAAATATCAATTGTTCTTGGCTAGACTGAGCTAATATAATAAAAATTGACAATTCTGCCTAAATTGGTCTACTTGTTCTGTTCCATGCCAATCACATTGCCAAAATATTATTTTAGAGAACTAGAAAAAATAATAACAAAATTCATCTGGAAGGCAAAAGGTCAAGAATATCGAGGGAATTATTGGATAAAACATAAAGGATGGTGACAGAAGTAACAAACCCAAAACTATATTATAAAGCATCAATTATCAAATCCATTTGGTACTGGCTAAGAAATAGATTGGTAGATCAGTGGAATAGATTAGATACACATGACACAATAATCAAGACCTATAATAATCTAGTATTTGATAAATCCATAAACTCCATTTTCTGGAATAAGAACTCAACAATTTGACAAAAAATTGATGAGAAAACTGGAAAATAATATGTCAGAAAATCAGCACAGAGCTACATCTTACACCAAAATATGGTCAAAATGGATACCTGATTTGGGCATAAAAGATGGTATACTATAAATAAATTAGGAGAGCATTTATCTATCAGATCTTTGGAGAAGGGAGGAATTTATGACCAAAGAACTCCAAAGCATAATAAAATGTAAAATGAACAACTTTGATCACATTAATTTAAAAAGTTTTTGCACAAATAAAACCAACATTAAAAGAGAAGTACAAAGCTGGTATTTCTGATAAAGGCCTAACTTCTAAAATGTGTAATGAATTTTGTCAAACTTATAGAATACAAGTTATTTCACAATTGTTAAATGGTCAAAGGATATGAACAGACAGTTGTTAGATGATGAAATTAAAGCCATACATAGTTATTTGAAAAAAAAATAATCTAAATCATTATTTATTAGAGAAATGCAAATTAAACAACTCTAAGGTATTACTTCACATCTCTCAGATTGGCTAAAATGACAGGAAAACATAATGATAAAAGTTGGAGAGGATGTGGAAAAACTAAACCACTAATTCATTGTTGGTGGAGTTGTGAAATGATGCAACCATTCTGGAGAGCAATCTGGAAACATGCCCAAAGGGCTATAAAACTGTCCATATCCTTTGACAAGCATTGCCTTTACTGGCTTTGTATCCCAAGAAAATCTTAAAAGAGGATAAAAGACCCAAATGTGCAAAAATATTTCTAGCAGCTCTTTTTGTGGTAGCAAAGAACTGGAAAAGGAGTGCATGGCCATCAATTGTAGAATGGCTGAGCAAGTTGTGATACATGTTGGAAATGGAATATTATTGTTATGAAAAATGATGAACAAGTTGATTATAGGAAGGCCTTGAAAAAAATTATGTGAACTGATGCTGAGCAAAACAAGCAGAACCAGGAATACATTGTATACAATAAGAGAAGAATATGCAATGATCAAGTATGAAAACTTGGTTCTTCTTAGTGGTTCAGTGATTCAAAGCAATTCCAATAGAGTTTGGACAGAAAATTCCATCTACATCCAGAAAAAAAAGATCTAAGGACTGAATGTGAATCAATATGGTAACATCTTTTTTTCTGTTTTTTTGTTTGTTTGTTTGTTTGTTTAATCTCTCTCATGGTTTTTTCAATGCATATTAGATACATTGTATCTAATATACAATGTATATTAGAAATAAATAAACTTACTACAATTTAAAAAAATGAAAGTATATAAGTTATGTAGTGGGAAGTAGGGAACAGTTAGTTGGAGCTGTGGATAAAAGGCCAGGCCTGAAGTCTGAAAGACCTCAGTTCAAATACAGCCATGCACACTAGCTGTATGATCTTGGCCAAGTCAGTTAACCTTGTTTCCCTCAGTTCAGTATTTCAGCTCATCTCTAAAGTGAGCTATAGAAGGAAATGCTAAACCACTTCAGAATTTTTAAAAGGAAAATCTCAAATAGGTTATGAAGAGACAGTTATAAATTATATGACTATATATATATATATATATATATATATATGTATATATATATGTATATATACAGCTACAACAAAAAAATCAAATAATCATAAAACCTTATATGAAGACTTGCTATAGTAAGGGAATCCACCAATTCTCAAATTATACCAATCTAATTCTGGATAACTCAATTATAAAAGTTTTTCCTAAGTTCTGTTCTATTTTTTTCTTTGTTTGCACTTTCCACATATTGTTTCTAAGCTTAGGATCTGTAATAAAAAAGTAGAATGATTTTAATCCCCCTTTCATATCAAAACCCTCCAGGTATTTAAAGTTAGTGTACTTCTTATTTTTAATTCTGCTTCGTCTCCCTAAAGATACCCCAGTTGCTTTAACTTATATGGCACAGTGTAAAGATCTTTAATAACTCTCTCAATGCTCTCAAACTTATTACAATATATTTTAAAAGGTAGCATTATGAAATGTCCACAGGTAAAACTAGGCATTGACCCATGCTTAACACCATATATCGAGATTAGTCAAAATGGGTTCATGATTTAGAAATAAAGAATTATATTATAAGCAAATTAGAAGAACAATGTATAGTTTACCTCTCAGATTTGTGGAGAAGAAAGAAATTTGTGGCCAAAGAAGAACTGGAACTAATTATTAAACATCAAATAGTTAATTTTAATTACATTAAGTTAAAAAGTTTTTATATAAACAAAACCAATGCAGATAAGATTAGAAGCAAAGCAATAAACTGGGAAAATATTTTTACATTCAAGGATCCAAATAGACTTCAATTCTAAAATATATGGAGAACTGACTCAAAGTTACAAGAATTCAAGCTATTTTCCAAATGATAAATGGTCAAAGGATATGAAGAGAGAATTTTCAGATGAAAAAATTGAAGTAATTTCTAATCATATATAAAAGTGCTCTAATCACTATTGATCAGAGAAATGCAAATTAAGACAACTCTGAGGTAGCACTACACTCCTCTCAGATTGGCCAAGATAATGGAAATTATAAAGATAACTGGAAAAGATGATGAATGTTGGAGGGGATGTGAGAAAACTGGGATTCTAATACATTGTTGGTGGAATTGAGAACTTATTTAACCATTTTGGAGAGCAATTTGGAACTATGCCCAAAGAGCTATCAAAATGTGCATACCAGTTAATCCAGCAATGTTTCTACTGGACTTATATCCTAAAGAGATCATAAAGAAGGGACAGAGACCCACATGTGCAAAAATGTTTGTGGCAGCCCTTTTGGAAGTGTCAGGAAACTAGAAATTAGGCAGATGCCTGTTAATTGGAGAATGACTGAATACATTATGAGATATGAACATTATGAAATATCATTGTTCTATAAGAAAAAATCAACAGGATGACTTCAGAAAGACCTGGAGAGACTCATATGAATTAATGTTAAGTGAAATGAGCAGAGCCAAGAGATCATAGCATATACAGAAGATGTACATGGCAAAAACTCTTTTCAACAATGAAATGAGTGAGACCAATTCCAATGATCTTGTGATGAAAAAAGCCATCTACACCCAGAGAGAGAACTGTGGGAACTGAGTGTGGATCACAACATAACATTTTCACTTTTTTGGTTGTTGTTTGCTTGTATTTTGTTTTCTTTCTCATTTTTTTTCTTTTTCATCTGATTTTTCTTGTGCAGCATATATTGGACTTAACATATATTTTAATATGTTTGACATATATTGAATTACTTGTTACCTAGGTGAAGAGGGTTGAGGGAAGAGGGAGAAATTTGGAATACAAGGTTTTGTAAGTGTCAATGCTGAAAAATTACCCATGCATATGTTTTTAAAATAAAATGTTTTAATAAAAAATAACAACTAAGAATAATTGCCCACAGAATCTTATTTATAGTATAACCATTAGTGAATACAGAGATAATAATCCCAACATGGAATAGATAATTTGTGGGAAAAGACCAAAGTTTTATGATCACTTCTCAGATTTTTTTCCCCTATGAAAAGTTTAAAACTTTGACATCCATTTCATATTAGATTTCTGGGATTCTGTGAATTAAAGCAAGTTTTGTTTGGAAATTCTCTTTGTAATCCCCTTATTTTCACTTTTAATTTTTTTTCCACTTGAGGTTATCTATATTTAGATATTTTAGATAAAATCACTCAATGATTACCTTTAATAATTTTCTCTGCAGAAATATTGGAATGTACAAATGTTGAGCAAAGGGAATGATTTAATTTCCTCATATCTGTCTTAATTTATGGCTTTTTATTATAGATAGAGAAGCAATAGGGAAACAAAACAGGGAATATTCTAAAAGAGTTCACATGGTTCACAACCAGTCCATTTAAGTGAAATAATTGTTCTACCAATCACACCCTCACACTCCTTATACTCCTACCACACATATACCTCTTTTAGTCAACCTCCAGTAAAGTCTAGGAATTATATTATTGCTAGTTTTTTAAAAAATGATATTCCCCACAGGAATAGATAAAAATACTGTAACTCACCAAGTTCCTGAAGTATCCTGCCATTTTGAACTTCAGTAGTATAACACATTAAATGTGGATTCAATTTTCTCTAATGACATAGTTAATGAACACAACACTTTGAGTAGAAATCCCACAAAACCATTGATTTAATTTTCTTTTTTCCAGTTACAATTTTTTTTTCTATTTTATGTCTCTTCACAGATTCTATCCTATAAATCACCCATTCCACAGTGCATTTCCTTCAATTTTGAATATGTCACATATTCCCTTGACTTCTTTCTGATATTACCAAACCCCAATCCTAGATAACTCCTTCACTTCATCTGCTTTTTCTATTGCTATTTAAAGTCATTAATTATTCTGAAAGAAGGAAGAAATTGTACTTATTTGGACTAATTACAATGCACACAAAAATGATAATTGCTGATTAATTTAATCATGTATTTTCAAATAGCTCTTGTAAATATTGGTTGTTCTCAAAGCAATAATTCCTTATTCATCCCCTTTCTTTCATAGTAGATGATCTTACCTTCTAATTTCATGATATTGTTGAAATTGTCAGACACAAGATGCTTCATTCACCTACTTCACAAATAATAATAATTAATAAATTAAAAATAAAATTTAACAAAAATCTGATTTATTACTTCCATGAGTCCATTCATTCTGTGCTTGCTGTTAGTTTTTATACAAATCCTAAAATTGTCACAACTTTCAATAAAACCAACATATTCTTTGACCTTTTTATAGCAGAAGACATTTTCCATTTCCCTGAGTAAAAGAATAGCTGACCCTAATTTATTTTTACTACCTTAATTCCTCACATTCCTTAAATATACCTTTTTTTCAAATATTTTTTCAAAGGTCAACAGTGTATTCTAATTGTTAAATCAGTACCTTTTCTTCAATTTTCATACTCCTTGGATTCTTCAAAGCATTTTTTTTTTACTTTTAATTATTACATCTCTTCTCCCCATTGCTTCAGTGACTTGCTATTTCCTCATTTATTTGTCTGGGTAAAGTCTTTTCCTTTCCTTTATCAATTTCTCTATGTATGATCATCTTCAAGGGATTCATTCTTGATTTTCTTCTTCCTTGACACTCTATTCCTTAGAAAACTCAAGTATTCACACCATTTCAATTATCATCTACTTTAATTGGCTTAACAATAGCAATATTCACACCCTACCTCTCCTGAACCTGCAATACTATGTTTCCAACACCATTATGGTCATCTTCATAGCCCTATGGTGTAGTGAATAGAGACCAGACTTGAGTCAGGAAGAACTGGGTTTCATTCTTGTCTCAGACACATAATGGTTGGATTACTATTGTCAAAATACTTTATATCTATGGTTTGATTTCTTTATAAAAGGAAGACAGTATTACACAAAGTAAAGGATTATTGTGAAAGTCAAATAAGGAAATATAAAGTTCTTTGAAAACTTTAAAATCTTACATAAATGCTGTTGGGAGTTCAAATGTTGGAGTTCTTGTTCTTCTCAAAACACAGCCGGTTTAGCTTTCTGGTGAGTCTTTCAAACCAGCTTGGTCTCAGTGGGGGGTGTGCAGGAGCCCAGCTACCTACCACAGTGGTGTGAGATGAAGATGAATCTGGTTGTCCACTGAACTCTCACTCGTAGCTTTATCCTTTGAAAACTCGTCGTCTGCCACCAGCCAGCCAAGTGGAATATATTCTGCCTTGCCTCGGAGACAGGGCTTCTGGCATAATTCCGCAAGGTGCTCTCTGTCTACACCAGAGTCGCTCCTCTCCAGTCCAGCTGAACTCTCCTCTGAGACCAGCCAGCCAAGTGGAAAATGTATTCTGGAATAGCTCTCTCTCCTTATATGCGAATCTTCTGAGAGAATGGGATTATGGGTTTTCTCCCATAGTGCTCTCTGACCCAAAGAGCTTTAAGGGAGGTATGAACTCCCTTGAAGTTAGAAAGTTTACTTTGTGAAGCTGGCATACTTGTGAACTCCAATGAGTAAAGGTGTGAACACAAGCCTTGTATTAATTAGTTCTACTTAGTACCTTGTTTCAGGTTCTGCCCAAAACATCTTCTTGTAAGATTAGATCAACTCTAATTAGTTAGCAGTTTGTAAAGATTCCAACAAAATGCCATTTATTTCTTTTTTAGGTCACATTGTGTTTATTTTTATTTTATGTTTTGCTATTTTTTTTAGCTTTTCATTTTCACAATATATGTATAATTTTCAACATTCACCTTTGCAAAACCTTGTACTCCATATGTTTTCTCCCTCCAATGTCCCCACCCCCTCCCTAAGGCATGAAGTAATCCTATATATATATATATACATAGATTAAACATGCACAATTCTTTTATACATATTTCTACCTTTATCATGCTGCCCAAGAAAAATCAGAACAGAAAGGAAAGAAAATGAGAATGAAAACAAAAAGCAAGCAAACAAAGAAGGTGAAAATACTCTGCTGTGATTCACATTCAAGCCCCATAGTCCTTTTTCTGGATGCAGATGGCTCTTCCATCACAAATCTATTGCAATTGGCCTGAATCACCTCATTTTTGAAAAGAACCAATTCCATCAGTATTGAGTATTGCATAATCTTGTTGCTGTGTACAATGTTTTCTTGATTCTACTCACTTCACTCAGCATCAGTTCATAAAAGTCTCTCCAGGCCTTTCTGAAATCATCCTGCTGACTATTTCTTATAAAACAATAATATTCCACAATTTATTCAACCACTCTCCAACTGATGGAGTATTCATTCAGTTTCCAGTTACTTACACTACTGAAAGGGCTTCTACAAACATTTTTGCACATTTGGGTCCTTTTCTATTTTTTATCCTTTCTTTGGGATACAGGCCCAGTATAGGCACTGCTGGCTCAGAGTATGAACAGTTTGATAACCATTTGGGAATAGTTCCTTATTGTTCTCCAGAATGGTTGGATATGTTCACAACTCCATTAACAATGTAATAGCATCTCAGTTTTCCCACATCCCCTCCAACATTTGTCATTGTCTTTTTCTGTCATCGTAACCAATATGAGAGATGTATAGAGGTACCTCCAAGTTGTCTTAATTTATATTTTTCTGATGAATTGTGATTTAGATCCTTTTTATATGACTAGAAATATTTTTTATTTCTTCATCTAAAAATTGTCTTCATATTCTTTAACAATTTATCAATTAGAGAATATGCCAATTATTTCTACCTGAATTGTAGTATCTTTTATCTTAAGCTGCATTAGACATTGATATCTTAGGCCATCTAGTTCAACACCATTCACTTTAAAAATGAAAAAACTAAGATCTAAATACATAGCTTGAGTGACTCCCTATCATCATACTCCTCCAAGTTTAACTAATAAGTATCAGATTTGGGATTTGAATCCAGGTCTTCAGTGATCTTTCAGCGTACCACATTACCCCTTGAATATTTCTAATATTTCAAATAAACTATATAAGCCTTTCATCCTATTCACAAAATATCCAATTCCTTACAATTTTCATTTTTATTGATGATAAATTGATCTCGGTCATCATATCTGGGAATTTGCCTTTCTTTACTCTCCTTTTCCCCTTCCACACCTCTGACATCTAATCCGTTGCCAAATTCTATTGATGTTATTGACAATAATGCAAGATTACACCCAAATGGTCACTGAATTAGTTCATGTTTTATTAATAATCTTCTAATTGTCATTCCTATCTCTATCCCTTTCATCTTTCAATTCATCATTTTGCTATCAAGAAATATTTTTTCTGAAGTAAAATTCTGAATATGAGAATCCTTTGTCCTAAAATTTTCAGAGGCTTCCCATTGTTTGCTAAATAAATTATGGACTTTAAGGTGGTTCATGGCCTTTCATGATCAGATACCAAGCTATCATTCGAGGCTTTTACTTTTAAGCATTATTTTTCATTGTTATCTTTCATTCTAAATCCAGATAAATAAACTATTTCCTACTTTTTAAATTTCATATTGCACTCTATGATAAGATATCTCCAACTTTTCATATGGAATGATAGATATATGTGGATATATTTCACAATGTATGTACACATACATATATGTATTTGGACAAATGAATCCATGCATGAAGATGTATATATTTCCATATATATGCATGCATACAATGTATATTCTGCATGCATGTATATTTGTGCAATATACATATGCACATAAAAACTGATGTGTAGATATATTCATATGCCTATAGCAATACAAAAATGGTAGACAGATATCTAGAAAAAGTTATATAAAATTTATAGATATCTGCCAATAGAATTATCAGTATATAGCTTATGTGTACATAATTGTTTACATGTTGCATCCCCTATTAGTCTTCAAGTTCCTTTAGATTAGGAACTTTAAAAAAAAGATATTCCTTGCATTCTTGGAGCTTAGCATGTTACCTGGTACACAATAGTTACTTAATAATTGTTTATTGTTTGACATGAAATCTTTCTCTCAATTAAAATGAGCCCTCTTCTTTAAAGTTATATTTCTATCTTACCTTTGTATTGACCTTATCATATTCTAAAAAGTATTACACTTTTGACTTTTTCAGGGATGTGTCTCAATATTTTTTTTTTATTTTTCATGAATGTTGTTCAATCCTGGACCAGATAGAAAATTCCTTGAGAGGAAAACAAATTTTACTTTTTTCTTCATTTAACCTTTTTATCAATTATGTTTTATTACAGAAGGATTCTAGGTACATTTGGGAGAAATTGGGTATAATCTTTACAAAATTTTTCTCTTTCCTTTTGGCTATTATGTGCATGTTCCATCAATCTGAGAAACTATCTGCATAGTGTAACTAACACAAGAGTGTATGGAATGTTCAGGAGCACTACTACTTGTGGTATATGGACATGCTGAGCCCTTTTCAGGTCTATTGGGGTCCACTTTTGGGGTCCACCTGATTCACCCAACCTGTGGCTTCCAAGAAGTGTGTGCACAGAAACTATACCCCAGTGTACCTTCTCATGAGATGGGCTAAATTGAGAGTAATTGAAAGGTTTCAAATGTGACAGTGAGTTAAGGTGATGTCTGCTCCAAGCACATGAAGACTTTCCTCAGCAGAATGAATGGAAGAAAACAGTTTCTTCCAATGACCATAAGGGCAGTTGAAGCATGTGCTGTGGAGGGCTTAGAGCTTGTTCAGGCATTGAAGATGCCAAAATCAACCACTACATTTTGGACCATCACTAATTTTCTTGACATTTCCTGCTCTTGTACTTTGATGACTCAAGAAGAGTGAGTAAAGCTATCAAATTTGAGTAACTCCACTTTAATCCAGTTAACAAGTATGTTAAGATGTCAGCTAAGATAACAAAAAATGAAGTACAAATAGCATTAGTCACACAGATACTTAGATTGATTCCCTACTTATAAATCCATGACATGACAATATTTTTAAAATGCTTGTATTGAATGAATAAATATAATCAGAAAATAAGAGGAACCTTCCTCAAATATTCTAAAGACATATGAAAACTTTCTCATTACCTGCAAACCCTACTACGATGAGAACACATCTCATGTAGAACTCTACAACTCTGCTGGTGAATTCAGATATCCAGGTATTTTCCCTTTTCATTCTGTTATGGTTTCTTAAAGACTTGCCTGGAATGCTAAAAGGCTAGGAGAGTAGACTTAACGAAAGTAAAAGCATCTGAACTCATGTGTTTTTGATCCTAAGATTTATTCTATCTACCACCTCATTCTGCCTCTCATGAATGGCTTAAACAAAAGTCATATGTTGATATGTACCCAAATAAATTATATATGATTAGAATAGCTTGATTGTTCATCTAAGATATCCTAAATAGTCAGCAACAGTATAACTAATAATGGAAATTTGGTTATTTTTAGGTATTACCTTTCATAGGAAAGTCTCTGAAAACCTCCTTGCATGAATCTGGTTCATTCAACATAGTCATGCTGTGTGGAATTCAGGAATTCAGTACTAAATATGATTTCATAATAGCAATAGAATTCTCTTAGACTACTGACCTGCCTTCAATAGCAATGTCTACTAGAATAGCTTAGAGCCACATAAAATAACATTATAGTAACTTCTTTTAAAAAATGAAAGTGAAAATGTATAAAATTGTTAACAGATTTTTGAACAAATGGATTTATTGCCAAGTCTCTGCATCTCTTTCCTTACCTAGACTGCACACATGTACATACATTCATATACAGACACAGGCACATGAACATGCACACATAGACATGTTAACACTCCTCAGAGATGAGAGAAAGGCTCTGGAAAGGTTCTGTAAGTAAATTCCTTGAAAAACAGACCAATTCAATGATGAGACCAAGTAACTGTCATTTATAAAGCTGATACATTTTCTTTGCCAAATCTTGAAAAAAGAAAAAAAGAATTATGGCCTGAAACATCACTTCCCCAATCATAGTCATTGCAGAAATGTATATCTGAGGTCTGTAACTTCTGTACTAGTTGGTTCCATTCAGTCCACATCATGATTATTTTGTGAAGCCAAGTTCACAATTCAAACATATGCAATAAAGCCAGAGCCAAAAATTCCTCCAAGAATTTAGTATACATTTCATCATGTGCATATCTGTGAAACAGAAAATGGGGTGTTTTATTGGCATATTCTACCCACTCATCTAAGCTGTTTTTATTTTGAGAATTATGCTTCCAGATTTCAAAATGGCCTCATGTCTCTACACAACATTCTAATAAAGAAAAATCCTTCGCTTATTTAGAATTTATATTCTAAAAATAGAGGGTCACAATAATTGTTAAAAATATTTTTGTAAATATGTGTCTGTCCAAATTTTTCATTGTTTCGTTACTTATAATCACAAAAACCTGGAAGGAATTGAGATGTTAGAAAACATAAAGGAATAGTTAAATCAATTAACTTTTTAAATTTTTTTTTATATTAAGAGAAGTGCTATTGTATGGTAAAGGGAATGCTGGGATTGGAGATGAAAAGATGTGGATTCAAGTTCTGCACTTGGCACTTAAACTCCTTAGGAAATAATTTAAATACTTTTTTTTTTCTCAGCCTAGGAGGGTCTCATGAGTCGTTGGATCAATATCATCTGAACATTGGAAAAGAGAATATAAAGTTCTTGAAGGTACAGCTTTTATTTCCTTTCTGTGAAATCTCAGTACCCTGAAAGGTGCTAAGCATATGGTAGTTATTTAATGAATTATTTTTGTTTGGTTCATTGATTGGAAGAAGTTCTCATGAAATGTTGACTCTAAAATGAAAAATAAAATCATATGTCCTGTTCATATTAATATACATTCATGTAATGAAAGTCACATTAAGACTTTAAGTAGGGAGAATATAGAGGATCTGAAAATAAATAACTTTATGAAATAACACAAAATGAAAAAAAGTCCAATAGACCATTAATACATAAGAGAAATTATCTTGTAGTGGGAAGGAACTAGAAACTGAGTAGATGATCATTCATTGGGGATGATATATAAATTCTATGTCATATTATTACTTTACAAGAAATAATTAGCAGGATGATTTCAGAAAGACCTGGAAAGACTTACATGAATTGACACTATGTGAAGTGAGTACAACCAAGAGAACATTGTACACAGCAACAAGATTATACAATGGTCAATTCTGATGGACATGACTCTTTTCAACACTGAGGTGATTCAAGCCAATTCCAATAAACCTGTGATATAGAGAACCATCTGCATCGAGAGAGAGAGGGCTATGGCAACTAAATGTGGTTCACAATATAGTATTTTTATCTTTTTGTTGTTGCTATTTGCTTGCTTGTTTTTTTTTCTTCTCTCATTTTTTTTCTTCTTGATCTGATTTTTCTTGTTCAGCATAAATGTGGAAATATGTTTAGAATTAACCTTTATTGGATTATTTACTGTTTAGGGGAGGGGGCAATGTTATGAGTTAAAATGTTGGAGTTCTTGTTCTTCTCAAAACACAGGGCGTAGAGGCTTAGAGCCCTCCAAATATCTCCAAATCCAAAGGTTCTGTCCTTCAACCTCTGCCTCTGCTTTCTTCAGCCTCCAACCAACACAGAGATGGAATGTCTCTCTTGTATCCTTCTGGGGAGCCCAGGCACCAACTACAGTGGTGTGAGATGAAGATGAATCTGGTTGTCCGCTGAACTCTCCACTCGTAGCTTCTTCCTCTGTAAACTCTTCTTCTGCCACCAGCCAGCCAAGAGGAAAAAATGTATTCTGCCATAGATCCCTCATCACTGGCCTTTTATCTGACTCTTCTGAGAGAATGGGATTATGGGTTTTCTCCCATAGTGCTCTCTGGCCCAACGAGCTTTAAGGGAGGTGTGGACTCCCTTGAAGTTAGAAAGTGTACTTTGTGAAGCTAGCATACTTGTGGACTCCAATGAGTAAAGGTGTGAACACAAGCCTTGTATTAATTAGTTCTACTTAGTACATTGTTTCAGGTTCTGGCCAAAATCTTCTTGTAAGATTAGATCAACTCTAATTAGTTAGCAGTTAGTAAAGATTCCAACATCTCCCCCTTTCTTTTGTTAGATGAAAACACCAAAGGAAATAGGAAATCTAATCAGATTAGTGGGTTTCTGAAGAGGTACACATAAATCCATCAATATGGGCCAGAACTTTAATAGATATACATGGTATACATAAATCCATCAATATGGGAGGCATTATACATAATTTACATAAGCACATAGCAATATAACACAGGCTAGTAGTAATGTAACAACATGAATCAACCTGAAAATTTACACATGTCCATAAGTCCTAGAAATAGTCCATAAGGAATCCATTGTCCATTAGTTCATGTTCCAGGAATCTAATAGTTCCTGTAAGCCCTGAAGTACTGCAAAAGTCTCATCAACAATTTTTCATCTTAAGGAATCCAATGATTCTCGCTGTTTTTTCAAGAACTAAAACAGTTTCATCTTGTGTTAGGAAATCCAATGATTCCTGAAGATTTTAAAAGTCTTTTTAACAGTCTCCTTGTCAGCTATGCTCTTTCAATGGTGATCACAATCAGCAACAGAACCACCCGATGTTTCCTGGGTCTTCTCCTTTGTTTCAAGGGTCTGCTCCATCTCTCTGAGATGGACAAGGCAAATGCGGCTCGTAGGCACCCATCTGATTCCTTCTCCACATGTAGAGATGCAAGCAAATCCTCTCCCCCAAGCAGTTAGCCTATTGGTCCCTTCCATTCACCACTTTCTGGATCTCTCCACATCACCTGGTGATTATCTAAAGATAGTGGAGCTGCTCGCACTGGACACTGCTCTTCTGGTGGGTTATAAAACCTGTCTGCTGGAGCCAGTGCATCTTTATCAAAGATTAAAAAATTAATGGTATAGAGAACTAAATTTAGAAGTTCTCTAGGGTTACCCGTGGCTCCCCCTTTCTTTTGTTTTTGGAGGAGTGTCTTAATGTCTCTGTTTCTTCTTTCTACTATTGCTTGACCTTGAGGATTGAAGGGTATGCCAGTAGTGTGTAAAATCTTATACTGTGCACAAAGGTGTTCAAAATGTTTGGAGGTATATGCCGGTCCATTATCCGTTTTTATTTCTTGTGGCACACCCATAATTGCGAATGCTTGAATGAGGAATTCAGTGACCACTCGGGCTGTCTCTTTTGCTGCTGGTATGGCAAAAGTGAATCCTGAAAAGGTGTCTACCACAGCGTGGATAAAAGACAGACGACCAAAAGATTTATAATGAGTCACATCCATTTGCCAGATTTCATTGGGTCTCAAACCACGAGGGTTCTTCCCTGGAGGCAGTGTAGGAGCATGGAAGGGAAGGCAAGCTGTACAGCTTTTTACTATGCTCCTAGCTTCTTCTTTTGTAATCCCAAACTGTAAACGCAAAGCTCGAGCATCCTGATGTTATTTAGAATGGGATTCCTGGGCCTCCTGAAATAAAGGCGTACTGGCCAACATAGTTAAAAGCCTTTCTGCCTTGGAATTTCCATTAAAAATAGGACCTGGAAGTCCACTATGTGAGTGGACATGCAGGATATAAATCTTTCCTGGATGTTTTCTCACTTGCTCTTGAAGTTCCTTAAAGAACTGATATATATTAGAAGCTGCAAATTTTATTTGCGCTGTGGCAATTCTTTGTACCACACCTACTGAATAGGCTGAATCAGATATTATATTTATGTTGCCACATATAATTCGTTTTGCTGAGTGGACTGAAAAGGAGTTCTGACTACTCTTTTTACGGTTAAATCAGAGTATACAGCACAAATATTTTGTTTGGCTGCGTCTGTAAAAATAGTTGGTCCTTCAAGAGGAACCTTAGAAACCTTCTCCTCAAAAATCCATTGCCAATTATGCAATAGTCTGGTTATCTTTAATGGAGATCCATGTGCAAAATTTGGAGCCATGGCCAATAAAATTTGCCACTCTGGGATGGTTTCACAGCATACATTAATTTGTGCATTTGTATAGAAGGTGTATATCTTGTCAGGTCTTGTCCCAGATAATTGTACTGCTCGCTTAATGGCCTTTAAGAGAATCCTAGCCACAAGCACTGGGTAAGGCATAAGGCTTTGTTCTGGTTGTGCTGGGAGGTTCACCCACTCTATCACACTGTCTCCTTGATGAAGGACTGCTGTGGGTGCTTCTTCCGTAGCAAAAACTGATATTTCCAAGGGTTTTTGAGTTACTCTTTCAACTATATTGGATAAAGCCAGTTCAACTTCTCTCAAGGTCTTTTGAGCTTCTTTTGTAAGCCGGCGTGGTGAATTTAAAGCACTGTCTCCCCTTAAAATGTCATATAGGGGTTGCATTTGATTGGTAGTTAAACCTAATACTGGACGCATCCATTGGATATCTCCTATTAATTTTTGGAAATCATTTAAGGTGTTCAACCTCTCTGTTCTTAAAGACAGTTTTTGTAGTGTAAGTGCCTTAGGATATATTTCATATCCTAAATATTGAAAAGGAGCATGCCTTTGAATTTTTTCTGTAGCAATATGAAGTTTGTAGTATCTTAGTGTTTCTATGGTTTTTTGTAGACATGCTTCTAGCATTTGTTCCTCAGGTGCACATCCCAATATATCATCCACATAATGTAATAGCATAACTTTTGGAAATGCTTTTCTTATTGGAGCAAGAGCAGCAGCAACATACATTTGACACATAGTGGGGTTGTTCTTCATTCCCTGTGGCAAAACTGTCCATTCATATCTTCTATAAGGCTCAGCTAAGTTAACGCTGGGCACTGAAAAGGCAAATCTCTTCATATCCTCCTTATTCAGAGGAATGGAATAGAAACAATCCTTGATGTCTATAACCCAAAGAGGCCATTCTCTAGGAAGCTGAGTAGGAGATGGAAGTCCAGGCTGAAGAGTTCCCATAGTTTCCATCTGTTCGTTCACTTTTCTTAAATCAGTGAGCATCCTCCATTTTCCCGATTTCTTTTTTACAACGAACACTGGTGAATTCCAAGGACTTAGAGAAGGTTGTAAGTGCCCTTGTTCAAGCTGCTCCTGTACTATATCTAATAAGGCCTGAATTTTATCGCTACTTAAGGGCCACTGTTCTATCCACACTGGTGTATCAGTTTTCCATTGGATAGGAACAGGTGAAAGTGTTGGCAGGCCTTCAACAGCAGCCCTGCTTAAAAAACCGAAGTACTCATTTTTAACCCCAATTGTTGTAAAACATCTCTTCCCCACAGATTGATGGGGATTTTTTCAACTATAAAAGGAGTAAAAACTCCTGTTTTGCCTTCAAAAGTCCATCTCATAGGGGCAGCACTAACTTCAGCTGCTATTGATCCTCCTACTCCAGACATATAGGTATCTGCTTTAATCTTTGGCCAGTGACTGGGCCAACTGGTACCTCTAATAACTGTACGATCCGCACCTGTGTCTACCAATCCTTCCAATGGTAGGCCATTTATATAGATAGTGAGCATAGGTCGGTCAGCCGTTACTGCTGCTGTCCAGTATGTTCCTGGATTTTGTGGTCTGGAATCAGAACCTGGGTGCTTATCACGAGGCTGCTTATCAGGATTCTGTATGAGTAACCCTGATGCTACTACGTCTCCTGGGTGATAAGTCACACATTGTCTACCTGTATTAGTGACTGGAATATTATTTACACATTCCCCAGTTTCCCACATCAGTGTGTGGATGGACACTGTTTTGTACATACAAGGAGGTGAAATGGTCAAGCCTATTGTGCCTGGAGGTAGGGGATCCATAGGCTGGAGAGGAACAGATTTCACCTCTCCAGGGGGTATCTCAGTTGTCCCAGCTGCATACAGCTCTATTGTCCCCAATTGTAATTCCCTTCTGCCATCAGGTTGCTTCCTGGCTGGTTGACTGTGTAATCCCCTTCTCCCATCATATGGCTTTCTGGCTGATTGGTCATGTCTGGGTACTGGACTTCTAGGCGCTCTCTGGGTGCACCATTGGCTGCCATCATGCCCCAAGTGTTTTTTGCCTTGGGCCCTGGGGCTGGGCCCCTCATCCCATTTCCCTGAATCTGTCTGCATTCTGAGGCCCAATGGAAGCCTCTGTTGCATTTTGGACATGGGGTTTGGAGTCTTGTTCTCCCACCTTGTTTTCCCATTCTATCTCTATACCAACATTGAGCTTTCAGATGTCCTACTTTTCCACACTGAAAGCATCTACGAGTCTCTCTGGAAGTCCCTTGCCAAAAGGGACTCTGTCTTCTCATATTTGGATTTTGGGAAGTCTGCATCATAGCCTGGCTATAAAAGGCACCTGTGCGCACTGTGGCACAGCGTCTTATGAGCTCCTCTAAAGGAGCATCCTTGTGCAGTCCTAGTATAATTCTTCTGCAAACCTCATTAGCATTTTCCTTAGCAAGTTGCCTTATCAAAATGTCTGTTATTGCATTTTCTCCATTTGTTCTTGTGATAGCTGTCTGCAAGCGTCCCACAAAGTCAGCAAAGGGTTCATTTGGCCCTTGTGTTATTTTTGTGAAGGCCCCCCCTTTTTCATCTTTATTGTGGAGAGAAGCCCACGCTTTGATAGCATTATCAGCAATTTGCTGATATGCTGCTACAGAATAACCAATTTGTGCTGCAACATCTGCATAAGGACCTGCACCTGTTAGTAGGTCACAGGTGATTGTCGTATGAACTCCACTTTGACTATTTTGTTGGGCTTGTATCCTACAGAGCTCACTTTATTCAGAAAGCCACAAGTAGTTCTGTCCAGGTTCTAGGCATATTCTTGCTATCGATTTCCAGTCATTAGGGGTCAAGATTTCAAAAGACAAATTTTGTAATAGCATCTTAACATAAGCTGATGTAGCCCCATAAAGAGTGCAAGCTTTTTTCAGGTCTTTGAGGATTTCTATATCAAAAGGTGAGTATCTTCTACTTTCTTGACCTGAAGAATTAAACTGTTGAATTACAGGAAAAATGTGGTGTTGAAATTCTGATACAGTTTTCCCTTCTTCTCTGGCCTTAATTAGTCCCTTTTGCAATCTACTCATAGGAGCAGCTGGATGCTGGGGGGGAGGTGCTGGATGCTGAGGGGGAGGTGCTGGATGCTGGGGGGGGAGGTGCTGGATGCTGGAGGGGAGGTGCTGGATGCTGGGGGGAGGTGCTTGTGCTGTCACTGAGAAAAATGTGGAAAACAAGATTTTGCAAAGGTAAATGTTGAAAAGTATTTTTGCATGTATTTTGAAAATATAAAAAGCTATTATAAAAATTTTAAAAATATAAAAAAGTGAGCATGCACATGTAATTCAAAAATTAGGAAAGTAAATTTGTTGGTTATTTGACATAATAGAATAATAATTCAAAAGTGATCCTTTGAACTGTCTTTAGAAATATTATTCCCAAGGTACAGCCAACATCAATAAACTCTTCATTGACCTATCCTACAAATGCCCATATAGATAGTTAAGATTGTCTGGGACTAGTTTCAATTCCAAACACAACCCTGGAGCAAATGTTCCATGATTTTTCACTTGTGGATAATTATTCCTGTTAGTGCATTTTATCATTTAATTTGCTTTAGATCTAAGGAATATAAATCCCACTCCTCCCCTACTCACTCCTTCTTAGCCTGCTAGTTATTTTTCAAAAGTCTGGTACTATCTTTGCAGAAGGAGCCAGTAGCAGAACAAATGTACATGTTGACAAGATAAGCAATTATGTATACAACTTGTTTAAAAGGCACTAGAGTACCTGAAGCTTAATTTCCCTCTTTCCAACTTCATTATTAAACTTACCAAATATATATATCTATATATATATATATTTTAAAGTATAAGTCAGCATCTCTCAAAAGGTATCATTTACAATGATATGTATTATTTGGTAATGCCCTTTAAAGTTCCTCTGTTATTTGTCAATATAAATTGATTTTGCTGATTATTGCATTGATAACATAAGATCTGAGTAATTGAAAACATGGAGAAATTTCACAGAATTATAGTTCCTGAGTTGGAAGGTATTTAGGTGGCCATCTCCTTCCAATCTATACCTGAAAAAGAAAGCGTTTTTATAACAAATAGTCAGCAAACATTTGTTTGAAAATCTCTCATGAAAGAGAAACTCACTGATTTCTGATTTTATGAGGGCAGATAAAGGATCTCCTTTCTTTGTCTTTTAATCTAAAGTACCTTTTATATTGCTATTTTGTTTTTTGAGTATTTATTTATTTCATGTTTTAGCATATATGTGTGTATATGCATGCATAATTTATATAAGCACATTGTGTACATGCATGTATGCATGCCATGCAGGTATATAAGGACATGTTTTCTGCATCTCCATTAGGATAAAAAATTTTGAGAGCAGGCACTATTCCATTTCTTTTTACCTGCAACCCCAGTACTTTGCAGTGTCTGCCCCACAGTAGGCACTTACAATCGATTGTTTGGTCTAAGTATGTTAATCTCATTGGAGGTGACTCAAAGACAGAACATATTTAGTTTAATATAGAAACTTGCCTTATCCTATAGGAAAGTGTGAGGAAAAAGGGGAAAGGAAAAGTTTAAGTAATACCATGGAGAATAGAAGTAGAAAGGAAAAGGGATAAGAAAAGGGGGAGGGACTGTAAAAGGGGAAGGAAGATTGAGTAAGTTCTTGGTCAGAAACAAAAGAAGAAAGAGAAAACTATAACTTGGGGAAAATAAAATGACAGGAAATACAGATTAATAATTTTATCTGTGAATGTGGATGGGGTAGATTCTCCCATAAAATGGAAGTGGATAGCAGACAAGATTAAAAGGCAGAATCCTAAAAAATGTTGTTTACAAGAAACACATTTAAAGTGGAGTGATACATACAGGGTAAAGGGGAAAAGGCTGTAATAAAATCTATTATACTTCAACTGAAGTAAAAAAAAAAAAAAGCAGGAATAATGATACTGATCTCAGATCAAGCAAAAGCAAAAATAGACTAATTAAACGATAAGAAAATAAAGTACATCTTGCTAAAGGGTACCATAGATAATGAATTAATAACAATACTAAATATATGTGAACCAAGTGGTAATCATCCAATTCCTAGAAGAGAGTTAAGAAAATTGCAAGAAGAAATAGACAGCAAAATTATACTAGTGAGGGATATCAACCTTGCACTATCAAAACTAGATAAATCAAAGGACAAAATAAATATGAAAGAAGTTAAGGAAATAAATAGAATTTTAGAAAA
Source organism: Antechinus flavipes (assembly GCF_016432865.1). Lineage (NCBI taxonomy): Eukaryota > Metazoa > Chordata > Mammalia > Dasyuromorphia > Dasyuridae > Antechinus > Antechinus flavipes. The sequence continues at coordinate 251,379,197 of NC_067402.1, read as the reverse complement.
GTAAGATATGCTAGACATTAGGAGGAAATTGAATGGACACTGGAATATAATTTATTTTTGATGGTACATGAAATATACTCAAAAATTGACCATTTATCAGGGTATAAAAACCTCAAATCAAATGCAAAAAGGCTGATATAATAAATGCATTTTTCTCAGATGACGCAATAAAAATTACCTATTAAAAAAAAAGGACCAGAGAAAAAATAGACCAAGTATTAATTTGAAACTAAATAGTCTACCTTACACAATGAGTGGATGAAGCAACAAATCATAAACACAACCAACAATTTCATCCAAGAGAATGACAATAATGAGGCAACAAAATTTATGAAATGGAGCCAAAGTAGTTATTAGGAGAAATTTTATATCTCTGGATGCTTACTTGAACAAAATAGAAAAAGAGACTATCAATGAATTGAGCATGCAACCAAAGAAGCTAGAAAAAGAATACATTAAAATCTCCAATCAAATATCAAATTTGAAATTCTGAAAATTAAAGGAATAACTTCATAAAATTGAAAGTAAGAAAACTAGTGAGCTAATAAATAAAACTGAAAGTTGGTCGTTAAAAAAAATAGATATTTTGTTAATTTGATTAGAAAAAGAAAAAGATTAGGGTTACAGCCAGATCTCGTTAGGTTCTGGAGTTTTTTAAAGGACCCTCTGTTTTAGGCTTTAATTTCTCTGCCAGTTTACTGCTTTGTAATCAAGGCAGAGCAGTTAGCCTATAGCAGAGTCGTCCCTATAACTTCTCTAGCCACAGAGATCACCCCCGCCCCTGGTCTGCTCAGGATGCTAGCCTCTCGCTGCCTGTGCTAGTCTGTTCCTGGCCCCTCAGGACAAACCTTTCCTGGTGATCTTCCAGATTGACTTTGGCTGGTAAGTTGTAGTGCTTCTAATCTTCATGAATTTAAGCAGTGAAGACTTATTTTTGAGGCTGGATTAAATAGTTGGTTATGAGGGTAATGAGAGCAGCTTAGAGAGTCATGTGTGCCTGCTCTGCCATCTTGGCTCCGCCCCTTAATTCCTTAGCTCCTGAGTGAGGCTCATTATTGTTAAAAAACTGGGTCAAGGTTTCATGGGTAGCTTTTTGCTGGACATAGGATCACTGGGGTGGGGCTTTGTTGAATTGTTAAAAAAAAAAAAAAAACTATAAAATTACCTTAGAAGTTGCCAGTTTGTAGAAGGATAGATGTTAAGTGTCTGAACCAAGGACCCTACTTTCACTGAAGAAGTCTCCAGTGACCAGGAACTTAGGTGAGTATAAGACAAACAGGGAACTTATTTTCTTAAAGACGAAAGCAGTAACTTTTTGGCTGAAATGGGACAGATCCTAGGTAAAGATTCTCCATCCCCCACCCCAAACCCCCCAACCCCTGCCCCACCCAGGAGTGGTGTTATAAAAAGCCTGCGTGACCTGATAGAAGAGGAAGGGCTAGTTGTATCTTGGGAACTCTTCAGCCTGGACTTCCATCTCCTACTCAATTGCCTAGAGAATGGCCTCTTTGGGTCATCGATATTAAGGATTGTTTCTATTCTATCCCTCTGGATAAGGAGGATATGAAAAGATTTGCCTTTTCAGTGCCCAGCGTTAACTTAGCTGAGCCTTATAAAAGATATGAATGGACAGTTTTGCCACAGGGAATGAAAAACAGCCCCACTATGTGTCAAATGTATGTTGCTGCTGCTCTCTTGCTCCAATAAGAAAAGAATTTCCAAAAGTTATACTATTACATTATATGGATGATATATTGGGATGTGCACCTGAGGAACAAATGGTAGAAGCATGTCTACAAAAGACCATAGAAACACTAAGATACTACAAATTATACATAGCTGAAGAGAAAATTCAAAGACATGCTCCTTTTCAATATTTAGGATATGAAGTATACCCTAAGGTGCTTACAGTACAAAAACTGTCCTTAAGAATAGAGAAGCTAAACACCTTAAATGATTTTCAGAAATTGATAGGAGATATCCAATGGATGCGACCAGTGTTAGGCTTGACTACCTATCAGTCACAACCATTATATGATATTTTAAAGGGAGACAGTGCTTTAAATTCACCACGCCAGCTTACAAAAGAAGCTCAAGAGGCTTTGAGAGAAGTTGAACTGGCTTTATCCAATGTGGTTGAAAGAGTCACTCAAAAACCCTTGGAAATATCAGTTTTTGCCACACAAGAGGCACCCACAGCAGTCCTTCATCAAGGAGACAGTGTGATAGAGTGGGTGAACCTCCCGGCAAACCAGAACAAAGCCTTACTCCTTACCCAGTGCTTGTGGCTAGAATTTTGTTAAAGGCCATTAAGCGAGCAGTACAATTATCTGGACAAGACCTGATAAGATATACACCTTTTACACCAATACACAAATTAATGTGTGTTGTGAGACCATCCCAGAGTGGCAAATTTTATTAGCCATGGCTCCTAATTTTATACATGGGTCTCCATTAAAGATAACCAGACTTTTACATAATTGGCGATGGATTCTTGAAGAAAAAGTTTCTAAAGTTCCTCTTAAAGGACCAACTATCTTTACAGATGCATCCAAACACAATATTTGTGCTGTATACTCTCATGATTTAACCATAAAGAGAGTAGTCAGAACTCCTTTTCAGTCCACTCAGCAGAACGAATTGTATGCAATCATGTTAGCTCTCACTTATTACCCAGGAGACATAAATATAATATCTGATTCAGCTTATTCAGTAGGTGTGGTACAAAGAATTGCCACAGCCCAAATAAAATTTGCAGCTTCTAAATATATCAGCTCTTTAAGAACTTCAGGAGCAAGTGAGAAAACATCCAGGTAAGATTTATATCTTGCATGTCCACTCACATAGTGGACTCCCAGGCCCTATTTTTGATGGGAATTCAAAGGCAGATAGCCTTTTAACTATGTTAGCCAGTACACCTTTATTTCAGGAGGCCCAGGAATCCCATTCTAAGTACCATCAGGCTGCTCGAGCTTTGCGTTTACATTTGGGATTACAAAAGAGGAAGCTAGGAGCATAGTAAAAAGCTGTACAGCTTGCCTTCCTTTCCATGCTCCTACACTGCCTCCAGGGAAGAACCCTCGTGGTTTGAGACCCAATGAAATCTGGCAATGGATGTGACCCATTATAAATCTTTTGGTCGTCTGTCTTTTATCCATGTTGTGGTAGACACCTTTTCAGGATTCACTTTTGCCATACCAGCAGCAAAAGAGACAGCCCGAGTGGTCACTGAATTCCTCATGCAAGCATTTGCCATTATGGGTGTGCCACAAGCAATAAAAACAGACAATGGTCCTGCATACACCTCCAAACATTTTGCACACTTTTGTGCACAGTATAAGATTTTACACACCACTGGCATACCCTTTAATCCTCAAGGACAGGCAATAGTAGAGAGGAAAACAGAGATATTAAGACGCTGCTCCAAAAACAAAAGAAAGGGGGAGCCACAGGTAACCCTAGAGAGCTTCTAAATCTAGCACTTTATACTATTAACTTCTTGATTTTTGACAAAGATGCACTGGCTCCGGCAGACAGGTATTATAACCCACCGGAAGGGCAATGTCCAGTGCGAGCAGCTCCACTATCTTTAGATAATCGCCAGGTGATGTGGAGAGACCTTTGGGACGGCCATTGCCTCAGTTGCCGACACAGTTGCTTCCATGGTTGCCTCGGCTCGCGTCGCTCTCTCTTAGCTGGCTTCCTGTCGCAACTGCCTATATTTGCTATCGCAATCTTTCTTACCTATATTTGCTATAGCAATCTTTATTCACCTCTTCGCTTCAATAAATATTGAAGATTTTCCCCTTAACCTGAATTCCTGACTCCGGCTGACTTTAAATACACGGTCATTACAGATAGATTCCTCCAGGCTTGGAGCCTTGCTATATAGGTCCCCAGCTGTGAGGTGATTGTTGCAGTTGCTCTTGAATCTGTCTTCTCTTCCATTGGACTGAATAGATCTTTTCTGTTATGCTGGAGAGCATCTTTCCTGCTCCTAGATCAATTCTGACGTGGTTTTCTAGTGGTTTGGAGGGACATTTGGGATGGCTTCCAAGAGTTCCTTTCTCACTGATGTTTTAGTACCAGAAGTTAGCTCTAATTAATCTTTTAAAAAAGTAATGAAATATATTCAGCAGATCCTTAGTTTTATGTACCTTATTGAGCACAGTTTAAGTAAAATAATTAAATTTACATTAAAACACTTCCATCAAACAGTAGTTTTTAAAGTTGAAATAAACAATAATTAATTTCACAGTTCATTTCATTGCAATGCAAGACTTTCTTAAATCTAATAATAATTAACTAAAGCTCAGTGCTTTTGACTGCCAAGAAATATTTGTTGACATTCACATTTTTTTTTCTTAAAAAGTTTTTCTTTTTCACACAAGGGGCAAATGTTATGGAACACAGACTAACAGAAAACCATCCAGTGTTTTAGAAAAAACTATTTTCTAAAAAATTAATAATAAAAAACTAAAAATACATGGTTGTTGGGAAATATTCAGATTCTGCAAATATTTGGCATATTAAATCAGAAGGCAAAAACTGAAAAGAACATCTATTCTTTTTTTTATTTATTTCCTTCCTTCCTTTCTTATTTTCTTCCTTCCTTTCTTCCTTCCTTCCTTCTTCCTTCCCTCCCTCTCATCCTTGCTCCCTCCCTCATTCCTTTCCTTCCTTGCTCCCTCCTTCTTTCCTTTCCTTCTTCCCTCCCTCTCTCCCTTCCTTCCTTCTTCTCTCCCTCCTTTCTTTCCTCTCTTCCTTCCTTTCTCCCTTCTTTCCTTTCTTTCTTCCTTTTCTTTTCTTTTCTTTCTTTCTTTCTTTCATTCTTTCTTCTATATTGGAATATGACATAATTTCCATTTACTCTACTGGAGGTAATTTTCTAAATTTCATTATCTTGAAGGCTGTTCATAACCAAGTGGGAATGCCATACAAGACTTGATATCCTGTATGTCACAATTCATTACTCAGTTGGTTTCCATGTTACTAATCTTTGCTGGTCATTATCTTAAAGACCATCTCAGAAGCTTGTGAAAATATTTTGAAACTCAAGTCTCAAATTTTTAGTTTCAATTGAGTAGTTGAGTTGTAACTGAAACATCAGTAGTATGAAATAAGTTATAATTCCCTGTCTTTCTTCTGAATTGTTCATTTTCTTACATGTCACTGAATAAGAACAACACTAAAAATTATTGTTGAAAATAATGTTGATATCCATTGCCAATTTGTCATTTGGCAGAGGAGGAAACACACTTCCATATGGTACTTAGCATAAGTTTTATTTTCACAAGTTGTGCATATTTTAAAATAATAATAATAATTTGATTTAAATAGTCCTAGAGATTTTCCATGGAAGGGGGGGGGAGAGATAAAGCATTTATTCAGCACCTATGTGCTAACTATTGTGATAAGTGCTTTATAAATGTCATTTCATTTGAAACTCATGACAATAACATTGATGATTATTATCATTGTACAGTTGAGAAAATCGAGGTAAACAAAAAGTTCATGAGTCTGGACTTGAATTCTGGTCTACCACATGCCAATCTAAATATTCTATTCACTATGCCTCCTTGTTCCTCCATTTAGCAGGGCAGAATTGAGACAATGAGTAAAAACAGCAAATAAACAAATTTAGGTTTAATTTGCTTAAGGAAAGTCTCCTAACAATTAAAACAATTTGGAAGTGTTTTCTTGTCCATTCCTTTCCACTACTGATATTTTGATGCTCTTAAAAGTTCTAGAAGACTCTAAGAAAATATGAAGAAAATGATATTTTTATAGAAAAGATTGTGTGACATGGATTAAAATTAAGTTAGGCGTCAGGAAGGAGCAGATTTAAATCATGACACCATGTGATATAATTTTACTTGTGAATGCATGCATAAATTGTCTGTATCTATATTTAGTCCTTTGTCAATAGCTTTTTTCATATCCACCTCTCATGCTTCTATGTTTTTATATTATGTATATATTTTACCATTATTGTCCACACCCATTTCTCCACCAGCACCTATGTTCTGCATCTAAATTTGCATCTGCATCAAATTATTTATACATCCATGCCAGCCTATGTCATCTTGATATTTAAATCTCTATTTTATTTGAGTCCATATTCATGTATATATTTGTCTGTATCTAAATTTGAACTATGTATTTAGCGCCTATGTGTTTGTGAATAATTTACATGCATATACAAAAATTTAGTACATATGCCAAAGAAAAGAAAGGCTTCTTTAAATTAAAAAAAGTAGAGAATAGAAATTGAAAAAGCAATGCAAAGTTAATTCAAAAGAGCTACAAGGCTCTTTTTCACATAGATGAAATTGTTAAAGTGATGATAAGTCCTAGACTGCCACTTCCATTTTTTACCTTCTTGAATACCCCCACTTGCTAGACTAAGATAAAAATTCTGCCAAAAGCTTGTGATCTACAAAATACCTTATTTGCTAGTTATTAAAATTTTTAGTAGAATCTCTGGGGTTCTCTAGGTATACCATCATATCATCTGCAAAGAGTGATAGTTTGGTTTCCTCATTGCCTACTCTAATTCCTTTAATCTCTTTCTCTATGCTTATTGCAGAGGCTAGTGTTTCTAATACAATATTGAATAATAATGGTGATAGTGGGCAACCTTGCTTCACTCCACATCTTACTGGGAAAGGTTCCAGTTTTTCCCCATTGCATATGATGCTTACTGATGGTTTTAAATATATGCTCCTGACTATTTTAAGGAAAAGTCCATTTATTCCTATGCTCTCAAGTGTTTTTATTAGGAATGGATGTTGGATTTTATCAAATGTTTTTTCTGCATCTATTGAGATGATCATATGGTTTTTGTTTGGTTAGTTATTGATATAGTCAATTATGCTAATAGTTTTCCTAATATTGAACCAGCCCTGCATTCCTGGTATGAATCCTACTTGGTCATAGTGTATTATCCTGGGGATGATTTTCTGTAATCTTTTTGCTAATATTTTATTTAAGATTTTAGCATCAATATTCATTAGGGAGATTGGTCTATAATTTTCTTTCTCTGTTTTCAGCCTACCTGGTTTAGGTATCAGTACCATGTCTGTGTCATAAAAGGAGTTTGGTAGGACTCCTTCAATCCTTATTTTTTCAAATAGTTTATTTAGCATTGGAGTTAATTGTTCTTTAAATGTTTGATAGAATTCACATGTAAATCCATCTGGTCCTGGGGATTTTTTCTTAGGTAGTTGATTGATAGTTTGTTCTATTTCTTTTTCTGAGATGGGAGTGTTTAGGATATTTACTTCTTCCTGTGTTAGTTTAGGCAAGCTATGTTTTTGGAAATATTCTTCTATTTCATTTAAGTTGTCGAATTTATTGGCATAAAGTTGGGCAAAGTAACTCCTAATTATTGCTCTAATTTCCTCTTCATTAGTGGCGAGTTCTCCCTTTTCATTTTTAAAACTAACAATTTGATTTTCCTCTTTCTTTTTTTTAATCAGATTTACTAAGGGTTTGTCTATTTTGTTGTTTTTTTCATAGAACCAACTCTTAGTTTTATTAATTAATTCAATAGTTTTTTTTTTTTTTTACTTTCAATTTTATTGCTCTCTCCTTTTATTTTTAGAATTTCAAGTTTAGTTTTTGACTGGGGGGGTTTTAATTTGTTCCTTTTCAAGCATTTTTAGTTGCAAGCCCAATTCATTGACCTTCTCTTTCTCTATTTTATACAAATAGGCCTCTAGAGATATGAAATTTCCTCTTATTACCGCTTTGGCTGCATCCCATACATTTTGGTATGATGTCTCATTATTATCGTTTTCTTATGTGAAGTTATTAATTATGTCTATGATTTGCTGTTTCACCCAATCATTCTTTAGTATGAGATTATTTAGTTTCCAATTATTTTTTGGTCTACTTTCCCCTGGCTTTTTGTTGAATGTAATTTTCATTGCATCGTGGTCTGAAAAGGATGCATTTACTATTTCTGCCTTACTGCATTTGAGTTTGAGGTTTTTATGGATGTGGCTCTTTTCAACAGCAAGGTGATTCAGGGCAGTTCCAATGGTCTTGTGATAAAGAGAACCATCTGTACTCAGAGAGAGGACTGTGGGAACTGAATGTTGTGATCACAACATAGTATTTTCATTTTTTATTATAGTTTTCTTGCATTTTTTTCTCATTTTTTTTTTCCTTTTTGATCTGATGTTTCTTGTGCAGCATGACACTTGTGGATATATATATATATATATAATGAATTGCACATGTTTGGCATATATTGGATTACTTGCCATCTAGAAGAAGGGCTGGGAAGAAGGGAAAGAGAAACAAATTTGAAACACATATTTTGCAAGGGTGAATGTTAAAAATGATGCATATGTTTTGAAAATGAAAAGCTTTAATTAAAAAATAAGGAGGGGGGGAATATTACTTATCTTGCTCCTCACAAAAACAGAGTCTACTACTATGGGTGTAATTGGTAATAGTTTATGGATGAGGAAACTGAATCTCAGAGAATATAAGTGACTTGCCCAAGACTACATGCTTAGCATTAGTATGATTATGGATTTGAATTTGGGTCTTTCATACTCCAGATTCTGTACTCTATTTGCTGTACAATTTATCAGCTCCACCCTCTGATTGGATAACAAAGTAATGTATTCAATATGAATATCCAATATAAAAAGACAGAGAATAACAACATTATTTTATTATGGTGAGTACCTACCATACATAAATCTAAATAGTTTATTTGTCAGATCTAAGGAGAAAAGAATTTCTGACCAAACAAGAGATATAGAACAATATAAAATGTTAAATGGGAAAAAAATTACAGCATATTAAAAGGTCTTTTGCATAAACAAAAGTAATGCAACCAAAATTATAAGGAAATATATGGGAAATAATTTTTACAGCAATTGTTTCTGATAAAGGCCTCATTTTCTAATTAAATAGAGAATTCTTATACATATATAAGAATTCAAGTCATCTCCCAATTGATAAATCGTCAAAGAATATGAAAATGCAATTTTCAATCAAATAAATCAAAACTATATGTAGTTATAGGAAAATGCTCTAAATCACTATTAATTAGCAAAATACATAATAGAATAACTCTGAGGCACCACCTTTATCAAATTGCTTAATCTGATAAAAAAGAAAAATGGTAAATGATTGAGCAGTTGTGGGAAATTTGGGACACTTTTGGTGGAATTGTTAACTCATCCAGCCATTCTGGAAAGAAATTTGGAACTATGCCCAAACTAGAGTTTGGTATGCCAAACTCTGCATACCCTTTGATCCTGAAGTGCCCTTACTAAGTCTTTATCCCAAAGAGATTATGAAAAGTGAAATGGATCTACATGTACAAAAATACCTCTTTTGATGGTAGCAAAAAATTGGAAATTGAGGGAATGTCCATCAATTGAGGAATGTGAAATATAATATGGAATATTAATATAATGGAATACAATTGTGCTTTAAGATATTATGAGCAGGGAATTTTAGGAAAATAAATCAGGAAAGATTTATATGAAGTGATGCTGAATGGAGTGAGTAGAATAAAGAAAATATGATATACAGTAATCATAACACATCATGGCAATCAATAATGATTGACTTACCTCTTCTCTGCAACACATTTGTCCACAATTTCAAAAAACTCACAAAGAATTTCTATTCATATCCAGTAAAATAATTATGGACTTTGACTCTAGATCAAAACATATTATTTTCACTTTGTGTGTGTGTGTGTGTGTGTGTGTGTGTGTGTGTGTGTGTGTGTGTGGCCTTCCACTTTGTTTTGTTTCTTCTTTTACAACATGACTAATATGGAAATTTATTTCCATAATTGTACACTTATAACCTATATCAAGCTGCTTGCTTGTCTTGGACAGAGGGAAGGGAATGGAGAGAGAAAGGAAAACTAGAATTCAAAACCTCATAAAAATTGATGCTAAAAATTATATTTGCATAATATAGGAAAAAATACTATTAAAAAAAAAAGAATATCCACAATGGCACTAGGCATAACAACAGAAAATCCAGCTCTCCCATTGGACACCTCTGTGCCTCATATTCTCAACAAGAAAAACAAAAGTAATGTTTAATTTTTGTACTTCAGGATGTAATTGTAAGGAACACATAGATTTATGTTCTGTATGATATCTATATATTGAAAAAGAGGTTAACACCTAAAGTTGGAATTAATTCCTAAAATTGTTATTATCCTACTTCTCATCTATTTTATGAAGTTCAGAAGCTAAATGTAGAACAGATTCTCATTATATTATAACTCTATTGTGATTACTATTTAGTGGCCTATACATAGATGTGCAAAAAAAAATCAGTTTAATAATTGAATAAAAGTGTTTGAATATTACCTCATCTTCTAAATACTTACCAAAATTGTCATTAAGACAACTCTAATACTGACAGGAAAAAAAGAATACTATGTCTTTTATTCTGTTCTCCCATGCTGTGTTTATAATAATTTCTTACAGAAGGTTTCTATATTTTGGGAACTTTTATTTCCATATAACTTGGAAGTTGTGTATATTCTCTATGGCAACACTGAGTAAAATACTTTTTTTTTATTTTTATGAATAAATATCCCTTGGTCATTGTGAGAAACAGATTGTATATGATGAATTATTTTAGCTTATTTTCTAAAGAGAAAACAATTATCAAGACTCTTTTCATGTTTCTATTTGTAGTTTGGAGATTTTCCATTTCCAATTGGGGGAAAAGTAATGTTATAGTGTATAGTCCTAGCTAATTACCTGACTTTCTTACTAGAACAATGGTTTTTATAATCTGATTTTTTGTTGTGGGATAATTTTGACCATTTCTTTACAAAATCTGCATGGATCACTAGGTCTAAGTTTCTTAATGATTTTTCTAAAAATTTTGGTCACAATGATCTGTTAATGTATCACTATCATAAATTTCATTCCTCTCTGGTATTCTCTGAGCTCTTTCCTCATTCCTTTTCTCTTTTTTTAAAGCCTTTTATTTTCAAAATACATGCAAAGATAATTTTCAACATTCATGTTTGCAAAACTTTGTGTTCCAAACTTTTTTCCCCCTTTTCCTTCACACCCTCTCTTAGATAGCAACATAGGTTAAATATGTGCAATTCTTCTATATCTATTTACATAATTATACTGCACAAGAAAAAGTATTTCAAAAAGGGAAAAAATGAGAATGACAGCAAGCAAACAAAAACAAAAAAGGGGAAAATGCTGTGTTTTCATCCATTATTTAGTTCCCATCTTTCTGGATGCAGATGGCTCTCTCCATCACAAGTCTATTAAAAATGAACTGAATCACTTCACGTTGAAAAGAGCCATGTCCATCAGAGTTGATCATCCCATAATATTGTTGTTGCTGTGTAGTGTTCTCTTGGTTCTATTAACTTCACTTACCATCAGTTCATATAAGTTTGTCCAGATCTTTCTGAAATCATCCTGCATCATTTATTATGGAACAGTAATATTCCGTATCCTTCATATTCCATAATTTATTCATCCAGTTCTTCAATTGATGGGCATTCACTCAGTTTGCATTTCCTTGCAATTGCAAAAATGGCTGCCACAAACCTTTTTGCACATATGGGTTCTTCTCCCTTTTCAACCATCACTTTGAGATATAGACCCAGTAGAGAGACACTACTGGACCAAAGAGTATGCATAGTTTGATAGGCCTTTGTACATAGTTCCAAATTGCTTTCCAGAATGGTTAGATAAGTTCACAACTCCACCAGCGATGTATTAGTGTCCCAGTTTTCCTACATCCCCTCGAACATTCCTCATTATGTTTTCCTGTCATCTTAGTCAATCTGAGAAGTTTGTAATAGTACCTCAAAGTTGTCTTAATTTTCATTTCTCTAATAAATAGTGATATTTTTTCATATGATAAGAAATGAAGAAATACTTCTTCACTTAAAAATTGTTTCTATACTTTGACCATTTTCCAACTGGATAATGGCTTGTACAAATTTTAATCAATCATCCATGTAATTTAGAAATTAGGCTTTTATCAGAACCCTTGGGTGTAAAATTTATACTTAGTTTTCTGCTTGCCTTCTATTCTTGATTGCTTTGGCTTTGTTTGTACAAAAAATGTATTTAGTCTATTTTCCCTTAACCAACTATTTATTATAGGTAATTTTTATTGCATCATGATCGTAAAAAGAAGCATTTACTATTTCTGCCTTTCTCCATTTAATTTTGAGGGTTTGTGTTCTAACATAGTTATTTTTTTGTAGGTTCCATGTACCACCAAGAAAAAAAGAATAGTTCTTTCTGTCTCTATTCAATTTTCTCCAAAGGTCTATCATGTTTAACATTTGTAAAATTCTATTTATCTCCTTAACTTCTTTTTTTATTTTGTGGTTTGATTTATCTAGTTCTGACAGAGTGAGATTGAGAATTTCCACTAACATAGTTTGCTGTCTATTTTTTTTTTGTACAATTCTCTTAACTTCTCTAGGAATTTGGATATGATACCATTTGGTACATATATTTTTAATACTGAAATTACCTCACTTTTAGCAAGATATAGTTTCCTTTCTTATCTCCTTTAATTAGATCTATTTTTAGATCTTTTTCTTGATCCAAGATGAGGATCACTACCCCTGCTTTTTTATCTTTTACGTCAGCTGAAGCATAGTAGATTCTATGCCAGCCTTTTACCATTACTCTGTATGTATCTCGCTGCTTCAAATGTGTTTCCTGTAAACAATAATTATAGGATTCTGGCTTTTAATCCAGTATGCTATCCACTTCTGTTTTATGGGAACATTCATCCCATTTATGTTTACAGTTAAAATTACTAATCTGTATTTTCCACCATCTTATTTTCCCCAAGTTATATTTTTCTCTTCCTTTTCCTCTTTCCTCACCAGTGTTTTGCTTCTGACCACCACTACATTCAATATGCTCTCCCCTTTTTCAGCCCTCCCCCTCTTTTTTATTTTTTCTTCTGTTTTTTATTACACTAACTCAATATGATCAAGATTCTTGTTTGAGATGATACAACCAGTAATTGTTGGAAGTGTTGAAACTACAGTTCTGTGACTACACAACACTGACTTACTTTTATCTTGGATTTCGTTGATTTTTTCTTTCTTTTCATTTCTTCACAAAAACATCAAGATAACTAGATTAGCCTATATAATGTAGGCAAACTTTTTCCTCATAATCCCTCTGCTGCTAATTTATTTTTTATTATAGCTTTTTATTTACAAGTTATATACATAGATAATTTTATAGCATTGACAATTGCCAAACCTTTTGTCCCAATTTTTCCCCTTCTTTCCCCCATCACCTCCCCCCGATGGCAGGTTGACCAATACATGTTAAGTATGTTAAAGCATATATGTCCTTAAATGTCCATCTTCTTCCATGGAAAAAAAATCCTCAGCTTAGCTGGGTAGTTTATTCTTGGCTGCATTCCAAGTTCTTTTGCCTTTTGTAATATCACATTCCAGGCCCTTCGATACTTTAATATGGAGGCAGCAAGATCTTGAATGACCTTATTGTGGCACCTCAGTATTTGAATTGTTTTTTCCTGGCTGCTTGTAATATTTTTTCTTTAGTCGGATAGTTCTGAAATTTGGCCACAATATTCCTCGGAGTCTTTATTTTAGGGTCTTTTTCAGAAGGTGTTCGAAATTCTTTCAATGCCTATTTTACCTTCTGGTTCTATTACTTCTGGGCAGTTCTCTTTGATGATTTCCTGTAAAACAGGCTCTTTTTTTTCAATCATAATTTTCGGGTAGTCCAATGATCATTAGGTTATCTCTCCTAGATCTATTTTCCAGGTCTGTTGTTTTTACAAGTAAATATTTGACTTTTTTTTTTTTTTTGGTTTTGTTTGACTGATTCTTCATGTCTCAATGAATCAGTCATTTCTATTTGTTCAGTTCTGATTTTTAGTGAGTTATTTTCTTCATTAGCTTTTTTTTTTTTTTTTTTTTACTTCTTTTTGTATATGTCCAATTGAGTTTTAAAAGAATTGTTTTGCTCTATGGAATTTTTTTTCCATTTCACTACTTTTTTTTTTTTTTAGTGAGTTATTTTCTTTTTCCAATTCACAAATCCTACTTTCTTGGGAATTCTTAACCTTTCCCAATCCATAAATTCTGTTTCCCTTCACTTCTTGGGAGTTTTTTACCTTTTCCAATTCACATTTCAGGAAGTTGTTGCTCTCTTGCATAGCTTGTCTTTCCTTTCCCCATTTTTCTCTTAGTTCTCTTTTAAGGTTTTTAATACTCTCTTCTAGGAGAGCCTTTTGTGTTGGGGACCAATAATTGTCTGGAGATGATCTGTTATTAGTCTCCTCAGGGTTGAAAAGCTGCTCTCTTTCTGTATAGAAGCTACCCATCATCCTTTTTGATTTTTTACTCATTTTGTTAAAACCTGTAGGATCTGCCTTCAGGTCCAGGAGGTTACCAGCTTCTTCTGCAGAGCAGTGATAGGTGTATGGATGGGTAGCTGTCCTGCCAACCAGCTACAAAGAGCAGCAAGGTACTGGAGTGCTTTGGGAAAGAGTTCCTCCAGAAGTAACTCAGGCTGGCACTGTGGAGCTGCAGAAGTGCCCTATATATGAACCCTCCTGTGTGGGTTAACGACTGCCCTAGGGTTAGTCACTGAGCAGTGAAAATTTCAGTTCCCCCAAGCCAAATCCCACCACTACCTCACCCCGTGGGAGAGGGGGGTAATTAGCAGCTGACCAGTGAATTGTCCAGAAGGGACTGGAAGTGTCCCTGCCCAGGGAAGCACAGTCAGCTGGAAAATTCTATTGCCCCAGGCCGAGCCCCCCACTGTGCAGATTAGAGGCTGCCCTGGGCTGTGTCCTCCTGCTGTGAAGATTTGTAACTGCCCCTCCCTCCCCCCACCCCCACAAAAGCCCCTCACTGCAGGATGTAGCTGCAGGGCTCTATTACTATCTGCACTGAGTCACTTCCAGTTTTGAGTGATTAAAGCCAGATCTTGTTAGGTTCTGGCATTTTTTAGAGAGTATCCTCTATCTTTGGCTTTAATTTCTCTTCTGGTTTACTGCTTTATAATTAAGGCAGAGCAGTTAGACTATGGAAGAATAGTCTCTAGCCACAGAAGTCACCCTCGTGCCTGGTCTGTTCCTGGATGCTAGTCTCTCCCTGCCTGCTCTAATCTGTTCCTGGCCCCTCAGAACAAACTGTTCCTGGCAATCTTCCAGATTATCTTTGGCTAGCAAATTGTTGTGCTTGTAAAACTTCATTGGTTTTACCAGTCAAGTGCTATTTTTGAGGCTGAATTTAACGTTGGTCGTGAAGGCATGAAAGGAGCTTAGAAAGTCACTTGTGCCTTCTCCACCATCGTGGCCCAACCCCTCAAGCATATATGTCTTAACAGTTATTTTGCTAGCCGAGCCCAAATAAAGGAGGCAATAAAATATTTAGACTTTAACTCCTGGCTGCATTTGGGGTATTTACTGAACTGAAACTAAGGCTGCTTCCAGAAGCCCCCAAGAAACCTTCTCCCAGAGATGATTACATTTCAGAGAAGAATATACATTTTGGCGCCCAATGTAGGGCTCGGCTAGTTTTTCTTAGAGAGCTTCTGTAGTCTTGGTTCAGAGAGCTTAAGTAGCTTTCTCTGGCTGGTGAATCTCCTTGACTGAATCCTGGCTGAGGCTCCAAGAGTTTCTAGTGGGCTTGTCCTTTCTGCACCTGAGACCTCCTCCTTATATGTGCTCTCTTAAAGGTGTGAATCTTGTGGAATTGTAGTAAATACCAAGTACCTGTAAATTAGAGAATCATTATCTCATCAATTCCACTGACTTGGCACCTTGTAAGAATACTAACACATCTTCTCTCATCCATTTGGAGATTGGTGAGAAATGCATCAAGTAAACATAAAAATGAGGGGGACAGAGGAAAAGAGAAATACATTCAAGATGTTTGATTGACTATAGGCCAGATTTTTCAAGATGGTTGAGAAATAAGATGTATGCCAAACTATTTTTCTTTTTTAATTAAAACTTTTTTTTAATTTTCAAATTATATGCATGGATAATTTTTCAACATTGACCCTTACAAAACCTTATCTTCTAATTCCCCCTTCCTCCTATCCCCTTCCCTAGATGGCAAATAATCCAATATGTGCTAAACATATATTATTTATGTTAAACACGGTAAAATATATGTTAAATCTAAAATATCCATACTTGTTAATACAATTATCTTGCTGCACAAGAAAAATCAGATTAAAGGGGAAAGAAATAAGAAATAAATAAAGTGCAAGCAAACAAAAACAAAACAAGTGAAAATGCTATGTTGTGATCCTGACTCAGTTTCCACAGTCCTTCTCTAGGTGTAGATGGCTCTCTTCATCACAAGATCATTGACTGAACCATCTCATTGTTTAAAAGAGCAATGCATCAAAATTGTAAATCACACAATCTTTTTTTTGCCACATACAATGATCTTGTGGTTCTGCTCAATTCACTTAGCATCAGTTCATGTAAATCCAGAATTCTCTGAAATCATCATGCTGATTGTTTCTTATAGAACAATAATAATTCATAACATTCATATATCATAACTTATTCAGCCATTCTCCAACTGATGGGCATCCACTCTGTTTCCAGTTTCTTGCCACTACAAAAAGAGCTGCCACAAAAATTTCCTTTAAGATCCCTTGGGATATAAGCCCAGTAGAAACATTGTCCACTGAACCCTTTGTGGATTTTATGGGATGTTTGCAAACAGCTGTCACAAGAACCATTGGAGAAAATGCAGCTATAAGAATAATGATCAGACAACTAGCTAAGGAACCTGTCAATGAGCTTTGCAAAAGAATTATATGGGGACTACACAAAGATGCTCCTTTAGAGGAGATCATAAGACGCTATACCACAGTGGGCACAAATGCTTATTATACACAGACTATGATGAACATGGAAAGATAGGGTCCCTCTTGGCAAGAGGCTTCTAGAGAGACATTGATATTTTCAATATGAAAAATAGGATATCTGAGAGTCCATTGTAGATATGGAGATAGAGTGAGAGGACAGGGTGAGAGAATAAAACCCAAAACCCTATGTCCAAAATGCCACAAGTGCTTCCACTGTGCCTCAGGATGTAGATTGACCCATGGAAATGAGAGGCAGGGCTCAGCCCCGAGATATCATACAAAAGACAGGTGGGGCTGAGTTTACACCCAGAGAGTCCTTAGAAGTTCAGGGTTCTGATCTGATCAATCATCAAAAGAGTAATCAGAGGGCAGAAAGGGATTACATGATCAACCATCCAAAAAGCAATCAGATGGCAGAAAGAGATCACAATTGGGGAGAATATAGGCTTTTTAAACCAACAGGGCAGTGTCCAGTGCAAACAGCTCCAATGTGATTGCCAGGTGATGAGGAGAAATCCCAAAACTGGTAAATAGAAGGGACTAGATAGGTTAACTGCCTGGGAGAGAGGTTTGCTTGTATTCCTACAGATGAAGAAGGAAACAGATGGAGAAGGAATCAGATGGGTGGCAACAAGCACCTGGAGAAAGACAGAAAAAGAGAAAAACCTCAGAACAAAGGAAAGACCTAAGAAACATCTGGCACTGAAAGAGGATGGCTAATAATGAGACTGTTGCAAGACTTGAAAACTAGCAGCAATCATTGGATTCCTTGAGATGAAAAATTGTTGATGAGACTATTGCAGGGATTCAAAGTTTGCAGGAATAATTGGATTCCTGGCACATGAACTAATGGAAAATAGGTTCCTTTTGGACTATTTCTAGGGCTTATAGACATGTATAATTCCTCATGTCGATTCATGTTATTTGTTATATCACTACTAGCCTGTGTTACTATGTGCTTATGTAATTTGTTTAATTATGCGTAATACCTCCCATATTGATAGATTTATGTATACTTGTTTCAAAGTGAACCGCTTCAGAAACCCGCTAATCTGATTTGACTTCCCATTTCCTTTGGTGTTTTCATCTTCCTTCCTGTGATGTCAGGGAAGGCATGATCACCTCCTTTTTATGGTGTTTTCATTCCTTTTTTGAGCAGTCAGGGAAGGCATGATCACCTTCTTTTCTGGGATTCTAACCTCCTTGAGAAGTAAGGGAGGTTTTGACCACCTATGTTCAAAATCAAAAGAAAGTGAGAGATGTTAGGATTCTTACAAGGTGCCAAGTCAGTGGAATTGATGAGATAATGATTCTCTAATTTACATGTACTTAGTGCTTACTATAATTCCACAAAATTTACACCTTTAAGAGAGCATATATAAGGAGGAGGTCTCAGGGCCAGAAAGTACAAGCCCACTAGAAGCTCTTGGAGCCTCAGCCAGGATTCAGTCGAGGAGATCCCCAAGCCAGAGAAGGCTGCTTAAGCTCTCAGAACCAAGACTACAGAAGGTCTCGAAGAAAAACTAGCCAAGCCCCAAATAGAGGAGACAATAAAGGATTTGGACTTTAACTCCTGGCTGCATTTGGGATATTTACTGAACTGAAATTAAGGCTGCCTCCAGAAGCCCCCAAGAAACCTCCCAGAGACAAAAACATTTTAGAGAAGAATATTACAAAGATGTAAGAAAATTCTTCCATATGCTCATATTAAACACTTCAAAGAGAGAAAATTCATCAAAATAACTATATCTACACAGCCAAAATCAATGAGGAAATTTTTCTAATTTTGTCCAGTGGATTTAGAACTAACCAAAGAGGCAGTGTCTTAGGTAATCTACTTCTCTTGCATTGAGCTTCCAAATTTACACAGATTAACTATTAGAATGGCCCTGAACCCAAAAGACAATTGCATAACCTTTTCCTTCATTGGTGTATAAAGATAACCAGATGTTGCCCTTGGATCTTTTCCTTGGAACTCAGCTGATGAAACAGCAATGACAAATTGACAAGAACCACAGAGCTTAAGTATTTCTGGAAAGAAAAATAATGCACATAATAAAGTATGCATTGGTAGACAATTTTTCAGCCTCAAAAATCAAAGAACAAAGGAACAAAATCCTTCACTTTTTCCCCATAGGAATGAATTGATTGCTGGTCATTTGGATTTTCCTGAGAACATCATCTATCTATTTAGAGATATTTGTCAGTGTTGAAAAGTGTAAAGAGAAGAAAGTAATATATCTATCTATCTATATCTATCTATCTATCTATATATCTTACCATATTTATATATGTAAAATCAAAGCATCTATGATATCTAAGAAGAGTTTGTTTTTCACCTTAGTGAGCTCATAACTAGGCATTTCTCTGCAACAATGACATAATGGGCCAGGTACAAATCAAATTTTGGCTGAAAAGTGAGTCACAATAAATAGGCTTTTAGATTATAATCAGAAAGTTCTAGTCAACTAATACCTTGAATATTTCATCTGGAAAATCCTGATAACCAGTTATATAAGATAAGTAGTATGGTCTGATCATTCTGAGCACCATTTCCTTTAATGCTGAAATTTTCATTAAAAATCAAAACAATGAAAAATAATTAAATGTAAAAACATTATAATTAAATGAGTTTTCATGCAGATATTATGTAGCTAACAAAGATTTATTAAGAACTTACTTTGTGCCAGGCATTGTAATTGGCAGTGTGTATGCAAAATGAAAGTATTTTCTCCAAGGAATAGATGAAACAAAGGAAAAACATACACATACAGATAATGTAAGCAGTTGTAACACATCCTGAAGCTTAAGTATGTTACATTTCACTGTTTCTGAGTTTTCTTAAGTATTTTTAAGGTTTTAGGGAGAATTTCCTCTCTATCAATTGCTTCAGTCCCCTCAGATTTGTGTTTCCCTACTTTATAGATCTAAGCATCGCATTTTCATTTAAGTAATTATTAGATTACCTTTCAGAAAGTAATATTATCCTCAAAGATATTACAAGGATAAATAGACAAACACCTGTCCTTAACATATAGGGGTATAATACCAATTTATACTATAATATCCACTTATATCACCTTATTTTCTAGGAAAAGGAGAACTAGATTTACATCTTAATTCTATTACTATATCATGTTTCTCTTAAGTTCTAAATTCAAAGCCAAACCCCGCCAAACCTTTGGGATCAAGTGACAGGCACTGTGATTTCTCAGAGTTTCCATGCTCAGCTAACAACAACATTTAGAATATAATCATACCTCTCTGGTCTCCATGATTTGAGTTTACATCCAGAGACTTCTTAACCTGTTTCCAGAACTATAAAGGACAAATATAATGAAACAAAATCCAGAACCATTTCTCACAGCCAGGGGGCCTAAAAGTGGGAAGAGGAAGATAGTCTTCCTTCTAATCCAACTCAGTTTATGATACCCATATTCTGGATGAAAAGGATTTCTGCTCTCTATATGCTTCCAAAAAGAGAGAGGTGTTATCCTTTCCTAATATTTTTGAAAGACATAATGTGTACCAGATATATAATCAAAGAAAAAAAGGCTTCTTTCACATACTTGATAGAAAAACACAGAATGTCCTCGCCTAGCAGTAGGTCCCTGGGATATTCCTTATAAGTGTACCACTGAAAGTGCTCCACTTATAAGTAAATCAAACCATTGTAACATGGTAAATACAGACATATATAAAATATATACATGATATATGTACATATATTTGTATATATACATATATAAAAATATATACATTACACATATATTTCATGGAAGGTACCACCTTCCATTGAAGTTAGATTGGAGATTGAGGATAAAAAAGATTAGAAACAGAGAAAATGAATGAGATCTGAATACAAATAGTTTTATTTAATTCAATTCATTATCAACTTGTTGGATAGGGCAACAAAACTTCCTTTATTTACACAATAGCCACATTAGTTAAGCTGTGAAATTATGGAATATTGTATCCTTTTCTGAATAGGCGATTAGAAAGGGCATACACAAGTGTAGCAAATAGGAAATTTTGCTGAAAAATTTATTTTTTTATAAAAACAAATTGAACCAAATCTCTCTTCATTTCAGAAATGTAGCAATCTTTGTCGTGACTCTATCACAAATGTCTTTCTGCTCCCTTTTAGTACTTAGGTGTCATATAATATCTAAGTGCTCAATCACTGTTTAACATTTATTGTGTAAGAGTTATTTGCTGAGTTGGTATTCAGATAAAGGACTTAGTTTCCTATAAAAGATATTATTCTGGATTAGCTTAATGAAGCTTATACCTTGATCAAATCTTCTGAAAGCATCCATACAGATGATTGAATGGACAAGGGCATGATCAGGAAATATCACTACTGTTAGAAGAATATGTTCTCTCTTACTCATTTTTTCCTACCACTTTAAGATAATTAATTGTGGTACAATTTGTGGTCCAAATTGTCTCAATAGTATTCATGACTCTGGAAATTAAAGTGACTAGCTTCACCTGAAGCTGTGCATCAACCTGAAAAGTGCATAAAGAAAGGTGACCAGATGTTGAGGGAATATTAAAACTGTGTAATGTGAAGAACAGTTGAAGGGATGAGGAATAATTAGTCCTTAAAAGAGTAGAAAATCAGGAAAAAAAATAATGTATATATCCAATATTAGAAATACTGACACATTTAAGAAAAACTAAAATTGTTCTAGATACCTTGAAAGCACAGAACAAGAACCAACTATTTAAAGTTACTGGAAAGTGGTTTTTGACATGATGGAAAACATTCTAACATTTATAACTTCAAAAATCACATGCATTTATGGATAGATAGAGTTCCAATTCAATGAAAGTCTTCCTAAGAGAAGCCTGAAGTAAATGAGATTCATGTGCTAGGTAGCAATTAGACTAAATGACCTTCTAGTTCTAAATCTCTAATTCTATTAGTGTCCAAAAGGGGTATTATATTCAAGAAATGGACAAGCATGATGAATAAAATTAAATGTCTTGGAATCTCACAATTTCATTTAGTTCACTGTTTTCATTCACAGATGAAGAAACAAATCCAGAAAAGTTGCATGACTCATCCAAGATCACCAAAATTATACTAATGAAGATAGCCATTATTACATGATTATTAAAAATCAATATTACATAACAATAATTAACATTCATATAATACTATAATGTTTGAAAAATTTGTTGTTGAGTTTGTGGCATGAAATTAAGGTAGTAAATAAGAGGGCTGCCATTGAAATGCATGAATTTAGATGCCAAATTCACTGTTCTTCCATTAATAGCATGCTGCCCAAAAATCCACAAAAATTAAAAAGTAAATATTCTTTATTTTGCTAACATTTAATATTTAATGTAAACTAATTTTCCTATTTAGAGTTTTTTCCTTTAATCAAATTATTTTGCTGTTTCCTTGATAAATTCTTTTCCTGTTTTTATGTAAAGATCTAACTGTGATCACTTAATAGCTTCTGGAGTCAAAATATCAGGACCACAGATATTCAAAGTTGGAAAGGAGGTTGGTAGTCTCACCTTCAAAGAGAATTTTCCCTACAATATTTCAAAAGAGTGGTAATCCAGACTTCTAATGAAGAAGAATTCCTAAAGAGATCATTACTGTGCTTGAAAATTGAAATTATTAGGAAATTTTTTCCTTAATCATTAAATGTGTCTCTTTGCAATTTCCCCTCATTAATCCAGTTTCTTCATAATAGAGTCAAGCAAAACATGCTGAATGAAGGTGGCACCCAGAACAATAGTGAATAAATCAATAAACATATATTAATTGCCTAAAATGTATCAGACAGTGGAACACTGAAGATACAAAATGACACAAAAGACAATTTCTGCTGCTAGGGAATTTACATTTTAATGAAGATGACAAGATATAAACAAATGAATACAAAGTAAGCTAGAAAGGGAAGGGAAAAGAAGAAAATAATTAAAAGAGGGAAAGCAATAGGATTGATAGTAGTTAGTGAAGTCATTTTATAGAAGGTGGGACTTTAGTTAGGATTTAAAAAAAAAAAAAAAGGAAAATCAATAGTCGGAGAGAAGAAAAATTGTGCCAAGCATAGGGGACAACCAGGGAAAATGTCTGAAACTGAGGAATAGATGGTCATGTTCATGGAATGGCCACTAAAGTGGTAGCAGAGTAAGAGTTGAGAGGGGGGGAATATTAGAAATATAATAAAAAGGTGGCATTGATGGGCCTTTGAAAGAATGTAGATATTTTAAGGTGAGAGAGTAAGAAATACAAGATTACTCTGAGATTGGGAGTCTGAAGGATTGAGAGAATAGTGTTGCCCTCTACAATAATAGGAAAGGGTTTAAAGGTAAACGTTTGGATATACTGACTTTCAAATGCCTACACGAATTCAGTTCAAATTGTCTGAAAAGCATTGTCCAAGATAATACAATAGAATTATCACTGATCCCAGACTGAATATTATGCTTTTACTTATCTAGCCAAAAACTATGGTAATGACTAGGAAGCTAGGACTTGGGTAAATTAAAGCAATTTAGGGACAATTTAATTGGTTTAAGTGACATAAAGAGACATTTTGAATTTCCCTTTATTCAATGAGTGTGTTTCTAGAAACTGGTATTCTGCCCTGCACATATAATATTTATGTGCAGATTATACACATTCTTAGTCATTCAAGGTATTGTAGGTCTCTTCTGCCTTTATGAATCAATATTTTTATTAAGACATTTTTATATTAAATGCAGCTTCTCCCCTTTTGAAACATTTTTACTTCAATGTATTTCATATATAGAGGGGTAAAACTTCTCTGATAAATTTCCAGGAATACTTACCAGGGATTCTTGACTTAACTGTTTCTGTTCCTTGATGATGGATGCATTTTCAACTCATTTGGGTAAATACATCAAATACTTTGACACATTGCTGTATAATCATTTAATTTACATTCCTATAATCTGACAAACTGTTCAATAAATAAATAAATATGAACTTGAGGAATATGTGTTCTCAGTAGCATTTTGATATAATAAAATATCTTAAACTCTTTTTCAAACATTTGGGGTTTGGCAGAATATCAATTGCTTTTGCCAAGTACTCTTCCTCCTAATTTTCAAATCCATATGAATTTCAAGGGAAATTTTGTTCATATGTTTTTGGCATATTTACACTTAACTTGTTTAAGTTATGCCCTATGAGAGCTATTTAAGATTCAAGGAGTATTAGAGGCTCTTTATATATAATCCTTTAAAAAAACCCTTTCCATAGAGCTAGGTAGTCAAATTATTACAAAAATAAAAACAGAAAAGTAGCCAACAAAACAAAATAATGAGTTGAAAACAAAAATGTTTGAAATTGATTTAAAATATTCAATTTAATATTTCAATGGGACTATAATTTAATTCTACCAATTGAACAAATCAAAATCTATTCATATTTTTCAAACTGTATAATTCTTGTAAGGACAGCTATGTGGTTTAGTGGATAGAGGACTGGAACTGGAATCAGGAGGACTCATATTCTTAAATTCATGCTTGATCTTAGACAATTACTGGCTATGTGACCCTAGACAAGATCCTTAACCCTCCTTGCCTATGTTTCCTCATCTGCAAAATGAACTGAAGAAGGAAATAGCAAACCATTTCAGTGTCTTTGCCAAGAAAACTCCAAATTGAATTATCAACAGTGGGCAGGACTGAAAAATGATTAAACAAAACAAAAGTAAAGAATGAACATCAACCCATGTTTAATCTTTCAGCATCAATTAATGCTACATGGCATGGGAGATAGAGCACAAGTCTTTGAGACAAAAGGGACTGAGTTCAAAGCTGTCTTCAGCTACTTCCTAGCTGTGTAACCCTGAAAAAGTCCCTTAATCCTGTTTGCCTAAACTCCTCATCTATGAAATGAACTGGAGAAGCAAATTACTATAGAATCTTTTGAAGAAAACCCCATAGGAGGAAATGGAGAGTCAGACATAACTGAAACAAATAAATTCAAAAACATTAAATTTTGTGCATGTGTTTTTATATCTACATAGAAAAATTTCCCAAACTTGTACAGAGAAACTTCCAAGAAGATATTTAAATGAGAAGTTTTGCCTAATTCAAGCTTCTTCCCATCACCTCAAATAATCAAAAAAGCCACTAAATAGAACAATTACAAAATGCTAAACAAGATAAATAAGCATTTATGTTTCTATGGACCAGTTAAGATATATGGGATATTCAGGGAAGATGATCACCTCTGGTAAGAAGGCTTACTGAACAATTTTTAGGACTGATAACATGTCTTTGATTTCCACCACTGCCCAGATCTAGCTCCAAAAGTCAATACCATGTGCCATGGCAATACTCTGGCAAAACTATTTTGGTGCATAAGCTAACCCAGATTGAAAGTAACCAATGGACCCCAAACCTATTGGCGGTTTAAAAAGATCTCTATTTCAAGCATGTTTAGACATTCTCTGGTGAAATTGGTAGATGAAAACAATTTATTCCACTGACCATAAAGACAGTTGAAACAGTTACTGTGGAGAGCTTAGAGCTTAGTCAGGCATAGAATCTGCCAAGGTCATCCATATTCTTTTTGAAAATAAAGTTTGAACAATATACACAATAAGTACTGGTGTTACAAAGAATAGGAAGAAAAAAATAACAATGGTTTAAAAAAAATTCCCTCCTCTCAAGGTACTCACAGTTTAACTGGGTTAGACAACATGAAAACAAGAAATGTACAATATAAATTGGAGATGATCCAATACAAATAAAGATAGATATAAGCAACTGGAAAAATATCAAATGCTTGTGGATAGGTCAAGTGAATATAATAAAGATGACAATATTCCTTAAACTAATTTATTTAGTGGGATACCAGTCAAACTCCCAAGAAACTATTTTACTGAACTAGAAAAAAAATAGCAAAATTCATCTGGAAGAATAAAAGGTCAAAAATTTCATAGGAATTAATGAAGATAAGAGCAAATGAAAGTGGCTTGGCTGTACCAGATCTAAAACTATATTATAAAGCAGTAGTCATCAAAACCATTTGGTACTGTCTAAGAAATAGAGAAATTGATCAGTGGAATAAGTTAGGTTGACACAACAAAATAGTCAATGACTATAACAATCTAATATTTGACAAACTCAAAGGCCTCACCTTTTAGGATAATAATTCACTATTTGACAAAAACTGTTGGGAAAATTGGAAACTAGTATGGCAGAAAGTGGACATAGACCTCCAACTAACACCATATACCAAGATAAGGTCAAAATGAGTTCATGATCTAGACATAAAGAATGATACTATAAACAAATTAGAAGAACATACAATAGTTTACTTCTCAGATTTGTGGAGGAGGAAAAAATTTGTCAGAAAAAAAGAACTAGAGATAATTAGTGATCACAAAATAGATAATTTTGATTATATTAACTTCAAAAGTAAATGTAAAACTAATGCAGACAAGATTAGAAGGGAAGCAATAAACTGGGAAAACATTTTTTACATCCAAAGGATCTGATAAAGCTTCATTTCTAAAATATATAGAGAACTGACTCAAATTTTTAATAGTTTAAGCTATTCTTGGTCAAAGGATATGAACAGACAATTTTCAGATGAAGAAATTGAAACAATTTGTAGCCACATGAAAAGGGGCTCCAAATCACTATTGATAAGAGAAATGCAAATTAAGACAACTCTGAGACAGCACTACACACATGTAAGATTGGCTAAGATAATGGAAAAGATAATGATGAAAGTTGGAGGGGATGTGGGAAAACAGGGATACTGACACATTCTTGGTGGAACTGTGAATGGATCCAACCATTATGGAGAGCAGTTTGGAACTATGTTCAAAGAGTTAACAAACTGTGGATACCCTTTGACCCAGAAGTGTTTCTACTGGGATTATATCCCAAAGAGATCTTAAAGAAGCAAAAGGGACTGCCATGTGTAAAAATGTTTTTGGCAGCCCTCTTTGTAGTGGCAAGAAACTGGAAACTGAATGGATGCCCATCAATTGGTGATGGGCATCTGAAAATATATACCTCTGAGAGGTATACTTGAATCAAGGGCAACAGGGTACTTATAGTTAAGCACCTACTCAATGTGATTGACTAGATAATGATTCTCTAGTTAAGCACATACTTAGTGTGATGTAATAATGTAATCACTCAAGTTAAGCATATACTTAGTGTAATATGTTGATAAAATGGCTACAATGGGTACAATGCATGCTCAGTGTACCATTTTAATGTAATTGTGCTGCAATATTTAAGGGCTGGGAGGACTTCTATCTCCTACTCAATTGTCTAGAGAATGGCCTCTTTGGGTTATAGACATAAAGGACTGCTTCTATTCTATTCTATTCCCCTGGATAAGAAGAATATTAAAAGATTTGCGTTTTTAGTGCCCAATATTAATTTAGCTGAGCCTTATAAAAGATATGAATGTACACTTTTGCCACAAGGAATGAAAAATAGCCCTACTCTGTGTTAAATGTATGCCACTGCTGCTCTTACTCCGGTAAGACAATGATTTCCAAAAGTTATGTTGTTACATTACATGGATGATATTTTGGGGTGTGCACCTGAGGAGCTAATGTTAGAAGCATGTCTACAAAAGACCATAGAAATACTAAGGAACTATAAATTGTATATACCTCCAAAAAAAATTCAAAGGCACGCTCCTTTTCAATATTTAGGATATGAAGTATATCCTAAGAGGCTTACAGTACAAAAACTTTCTTTAAGAACAGAGAAGTTGAACACCTTAAATGACTTTCAGAAATTGATAGGAAATATTCAATGGATGTGCCCAATTTAGGCTTAACTACCTATCAATTACAACCATTATATGGTATTTTTAGGGGAGACAATGCTTTAAATTCACCCCACCAGCTTTCAAAAGAAGCTCAAGAGGCTTTTAGAGAAGTTGAACTAGCTTTATTCAATGTGGTTGAAAAAGTTACTCAAAAACCTTTGGAAATATCAGTTTTTTGCTAAAAAAAGAGGCACCCACAGCAGTCCTTCATCAAGCAGACAGTGTGATAGAGTGGATGAACCTCCCAGCACAATCAGACCAAAGTCTTACTCCTTACCCAGTACTTGTAGCTAGAATTTTATTAAAGGCCATTAAATGAGTAATGCAATTATCTGGGGAAAGACTTGATAAGATATATACCCTTTATACCAATGCATGAATTAATGTATGCTGTGAATCCATCCCAGAGTGGCAAATTTTATTGGCTACAGCTCTAAATTTTACAGAAGGGGCTCCGTTAAAGATAACCTGGCTATTATATAATTGGCAATGGATTTTTGAAGAAAAGGTTTCTAAGGTTCCTCTTAAAGGACCAACTATCTTTACAGAAACATCCAAACATAATATTTGTCCTATATACTCTCTTAAATTAACTATAAAAAGAATAGTCAGAACTCCTTTTCTGTCCACTCAGCAGAATGAATTGTATGCAATCATGCTAGATCTTACTTATTATCCAGAAGATATAAATATAATATCTGATTCAGCTTATTCAGTAAGTATGGTACAAATAATTGCCTCATCTCAAATAAAATTTGTAGCTTCTAATATCTATCAGCTCTTTAAGGAACTTCAAAAGCAATAAGAAAGCATCCAGGTAAGATTTATATCTTGCATGTCCCCACTCTCATAGTGGACTCCTAGGTACTATTTTTATGGAAATTCAAAGACAGATAGCCTTCTAACCATGTTAGCCAATACTCCTTTACTCCAGGTAGCCTAAGAATCTCATTCTAAATATCATCAGGCTGTTCAAGCTTTATGTTTGCAGTTTGGGATAACAAAAGAGGAAACTAGGAACATAGTAAAAGCCATTATAACTTGCCTTCCTTTCTGCGTTCCTATGCTCCCTATGGGAAAAAAAAAAATCCTCATTGTTTGAAATGTAATGACATTTTGCAAATGGATGTGACCCATTATAAATCTTTTGGTTGTCTGTCTTTTATCCATGTTGTAGTAGACACCTTTTCAGGATTTACTTTTACAATACCAGCAGCAAAAGAGAACCTGAGTGGTCCCTGAATTCCTTATACAAGCATTTGCAATTATGGGTGTTCTACAAGCAATAAAAACAGATAATGGATTTGCATATACTTCTAAACACTTTGCACACTTTTGTGTACAGCATAAGATTTTGCACACCACTGGCATATCCTTTAGTCCTCAAGGAGACAAGAGTAGGGAGAAGAAACAGAGACATCAAAACACTCCTCCAAAAACAAAAGAAAGGGGAAACCACAGGTAATCCTAGAGAACTTCTAAATTTAGCTCTTTATACAATTAACTTCTTGATTTTTGATAAAGATGTACTCGCTCTGGCAGACAGGTTTTATAACCTACTGGAAGAGTAATGTCCAGTGTGAGCAGCTCCACTATCTTTAGATAATTGCCAGGTGATGTGGAGAGATCCAAAAAGTGGTAAATGGAAGGGATCAGATTGATTAACTGCTTGGGGGAGAGGGTTTGCTTGTATCTCTACAGATGGAGAAGGAATCAGATGGGTGCCAATGAGCCATATTCAACTTGTCAGTGGAAGAATGAAAGGGAAGACCCTCAAAACAAAAAAGAAGACCCAAGAAACATTGGGTGTTTCCATCTCTGACTGTACCTATTACTGAAAGAGCATGGCAGTTATGGCAATTGATTCATGTATATCAAAAATTGTTGATAAGACTGTTGGCAGGACTTTAAAACCAACAGGAATCATTGGATTTTCTGAAACATGATAAAATTGTTGCAGGACTTCAAAATCTGTAGGAATTATTGAATTCCCTAACCCATAATAATACTGTTGCAGGACTTTAAAATCTGTTGGAATCATTAGATTCCCTGACATGAGAACTAATGGACAATAGATTGGTTTTGGACTATCTTTTGGCTGCTGAAGGAGGTGTATGTGTGATTTTTATTTATATACCCTACTTTTAGGACTTATCGGCATGTAAATTTGAATTGTTTGTTATATCACTGTATTGATTTGTGTTGTTTGTTACATCACTACTAGCCTGTGTTATATTACTATGTTCTTATGTAATACCTCCCATGCTGATGGATTTATGTATACCTGTTTCAATTTCACCCCAGAGTAAACCTGCTAACAAATTTGGTTTGACTCTCCATTTCCCTTTGGTGTTCTCCCCTCCTGAGAAGTCACAGAGGGCGTGATCAACTGTGTTCTAAAACAAAAGAAAGTTGGAAATGCTTGAATCAAGAGCAACAGGGTACTTACAGTTAAGCACTTACTCAATGTGATTGATAAGATAATGGTTTTCTAGTTACACTATGTGCAATGTAATGATGTAAAGACTCTAGTTTGTGTAATGTGGTGATGTAATGTCTACAATTGGTGCATGCTCAGTGTGCTGTAGTGATGTAATCTTACATTTTTAAGGGAAGGACTCAGAACGAATCTCTCAGCCACACACAGAGATGATGCTCTCAGCCACAGATGCCGAGAAGACTTCAGGCTCTAGACTCCAGATTCCAGACGCCATCTTTGACTGGTCTCATGGTGGCTTTCCTGCCTTCCTCATTTCTCCACCTAAAGATGAAGGCCTGTTCAGAGATCCTCCAGAAATCTAGTCCAGACATTACAAACTGGACAATGGCTGAATAAATTATGGTGTACAAATGCAATGGAATATTATTGTTCTGTAAGAAACAACCAGAAGGATGATTCATTAAAAAGCTAATACCAAATGTAGTGCATATCTCTAAGATTGACACCAGCAACTGACAAGTTCAAAAAAAAAAAAAAAAAGAATGGATCAGAGTTGAATATAATTTGATTCTAAAAGCAAAACCTCTTAGAAAAAGGTAAAAAAAAATGATTATGTTATACAAATGAGATACAGAGGAAGAATAGTCACAGAAGCATGAAAGTGGTAGCAGAGTTCATAGAACTGAAAACTTGATCACATTGGGAATGGGTTAAATAGGCAACACGGCATATATACCAACAATGCTATAGCACCCTCCAAAATCTATAAAAAAGTAAGAGGAGTTTGAGGGGGAGCAAAGGATTAGTGAAGAGGATGAAGGAGATCCATAGTTGGGGAAAGGTTGAGTAATAATAGCAAGGCAAAGTGAGGAACAGAATTGAAGTAGAATTAGCAGGGATAGGAAAGAAGAAGTAAGTCAAATTTAAAGATTCACTCAATAGAGAAAGCTATATTATATGTCATTCATACTAATTTTGTTTTAGGTGCATGTTTTCATATAAGCAAATATATGAATATGCATATGTGACTGAGTATATGTATATATGTGTGTGTGTGTGTAAGTGGGTCTGTAGATGGGTGTGAATGTATATTATACATATATATCCATATTTATCTATCTGTGTGTGCATGTATGTGTGTATGTATTTATGCATATAACATCTATAATTTATTATATAGTCTTCTTGGAGGAGGTAGGAGGGATGAAAGGGGAAAAAAGAATAAAGTAAAAAAGTACATAACAGAGAATAAAAGAATAACCTTTTAATTTTTTTTTATTATTATAGCTTTTTATTTACAAGATATATGCATGGGTAATTTTTCAGCATTGACAATTGCAAAACCTTTTGTTCCAATTTTTCCTCTCCTTTCCCCACCCCCTCCCCCAGATGGCAGGTAGACCAATACATGTTAAATATGTTAAAGTATATGTTAAGTGCAATATA
Source organism: Antechinus flavipes (assembly GCF_016432865.1). NCBI lineage: Eukaryota > Metazoa > Chordata > Mammalia > Dasyuromorphia > Dasyuridae > Antechinus > Antechinus flavipes. The sequence continues at coordinate 251,347,627 of NC_067402.1, read as the reverse complement.
TGTATACATATTCATACAGTTATTTTGCTGCACAAGAAGAATCAGACTTTGAAATAGTGTACAATTAACCTGTGAAGGAAATCAAAAATGCAGGTGGACAAAAATAGGGGGATTTGGAATTCTAGTTAGTGGGTCACACTCATTTCCCAGAGTTCTTTGACTGGGTGTAGCTGGTTCAATTCATTATTCCTCTGTTGGAACTGATTTGGTTCATCTCATTGTCGAAGAGGGCCACATCCATTAGAATTGATCATCATATAGTATTGTTGTTGAAGTATGTAATGATCTCCTGGTCCTACTCATTTCACTCAGCATCAATTCATGTAAGTCTCTCCAGGTAAAAGAATAATCTACAAGAAAGCAAAGAAAAGATGGGCACTTAAGAACATAATTTCTTCTACTATTAAACAAGAATTACAATTAATAAACAAATAGAAGAATGCTCTAAATAACTAATAACAAAATGATGTAGAAATGAAACTATTAGGTTACCTCACATCCAGGAAACTGGAGAATATGAAAAAAATGAATTGTCAAATTTTAGAAAAATGTGGAAAGTCCAAAATTCTTTTTCCTTGTTGTTAGATATATCAATTTGGATAGCCCATTGTAAGGTAATTTTTTATTATCCAAATAAGATGATTAATGTGTTTTTATACTTGACATAAAGATTCACTTTTTAGTTATTTGCATGAAGGAGGTCATGTATGGAAGAAAAACCAGAAGGATTCACATATTAAAAGAAAGAACCAAATATACAAGTTTAAAAGAATTTAAAGCTGAAAGGTAACTTGTATACATTTAGTCATATATGTATCATTATATGTATATATACACTGTTAACATTTATATACGTATATATATGTATATAATTTACATTCATTAAATATTCTACTAGCAGATATCATGTAAATCCATGATACAGTTGGCATAGGACTCTTCTAGTGAAGAACTCCCTTATCAATGTCTAGTGAAACTTTCACTGAAACTTTTAATATCAAATATTATGAATGTCTAAGTTTTTAGTGTCAGTCTGACTCATAGATAAGAATTAAGTATAGGTCTTCCTGAGACAAAGTTTGTTTTTCTATTCATTATAAAAATCTTAGTTCTCATATGTAACATATATTAGGAAAAAATGAACATGAATTTTAACACAAAGTATTGCTCAATTCCCCACACACACACTCCAGCATATTAAGTCATCATTATTGTACCAATCCTATAGAGGAAGGAAAGGTGGTATTAAAAGGTACATTGTTAGGTATATGGTACAGTATACAGATCACTACCTCTGCAAGTAGTAGTTTCAAATACTATCAATGAGACTTTCAACTTTGGTTGGGTCTCACTTTCCTTATCTGTGAATCAGGGGACTAGACAACTTGGATTCCAAGGTCCCTCCAATGTCTCAATTTATAATCCTGTGATTAGACCTCAGGTTTCTATTCTCCTAGTTTTGTAGTCTATTTTTATTGGTAACTAAGGTAACATATAAGGTGTATTTTGAAGCTTCATAAACTTAATTCATAATCCATCCTGAACTCCCATTCCAAAGGCAATCTCTTAATTCTAATTATTATTTCTCTATGTACTCCCCAATATTCTCCTCTCTAAATAAAAGAGAAGAAAATATATGGTTAAATACTATGTCAGAGGTCTGCAGAATTTTGATCTTGTGGAACTGACAAAGCAGATAGTGCATTTCATATATATGTGATAATGACTTGCAGCTTTAAAACTTAGAGTATCAACTGGTTTCTTAGATCTTAAGACTAGACAGAACATAAGAAGAAATAAATTGACTTCAAAACTAATCTTCTACCTTCATTTATATGTATAGTTCATAGAACAGGCCTCTGAGTCAATTAATAAGGAGAATGATGTAATGGATACAACCATGTACTTGGATCCAAGAGTGCTAGTTTCAAGTCCAACTTTAGATACTTAACATTATTTGGTTGTGGACAAGTCCATTAACTTTATTTTCCTCATCTGTAAAATGGGGTACAATTAATGTCCTTTATGATCCTTCCATATGTATGTATATGTCTATATGTGTGTGTGTATTGTGTACATGTATATAAGTGTTGTACAAGTATACATACATATAATCCTGCTTATGTATACATACAAATATACATATGCATATATCTGTATGAAAGTATAGAGGCCTTATATATATACATATCCACATAGATATGAGAATATATACATATAAAGATCATATACAATATGAGAATATATACAAATATACTGATATTTCATATACATGTGTACACATACCCATCACATATAAGTATACACACATATATGCATATACCTTAGAAGACATTAATATGTATGAAAGGTCCTTAGGGGACTTCAATTTCACCCCATTTTATAGATGAGGAAAATAAGATTAAATGCATTTCTGTATATATGTATCTGTGTTTCTGTATATATGTATCTGTGTTTCTGTATATATGTATCTGTGTGTGTGTATATATATAATATATATATATATATATATATATATATATATATACACACACATATATATATATATATAATATTTTATTACATATACACATAAAACATAAATACATGCACATAGATCCTTTTATCTATGGATTGGAATTAAATGTAGGTGTTCCATGTATAAAAATACCACACAGAACTGTAGTTTGTTACTTGCTTCATAAGTTAGACTCGATTACAATTCCATCTAGGTCAAACCTGAGAAAATGAACTATGAAAAGTAACTCCTGTATTTTTTTTCTAAGATTATTAGGATAAATTGAACCCAGCAATTGGAAAATTTGTAGAACAACTTCTCTCATAATGATTATGTCATATGTATTGTATTCTCAGTGTGGTCTAACAAAAACTGTTCTAGGGAATATGCATTTTACTCTACTAGTAACAGTAATTTCTAAATGACTTTTTGTATCTGTTCCTTCATTTGTATAACAGGAAAAAATACTTTCACTATTTGCTTCAGATGATTTTTCTGAAGATCCAATAAGATCATGTTTCTAAAACACTTTGAATGTCATAAAGAACTAGATAAATATCAACCATTATCAACTTATCTGTCTCAGAGCTTTGATAGTGTCACACTTCAGTCAATTTAATTGATTCAGATTGTATTCCTTTTTCCTTTTATTACTATTACTTTTCTTTATCCTTCCATAAATTCTCCATAAAGACTCTATTCATATGCCTCTATTTGTCCTTCCTTCCCCTTCTTCTTTCATCATCCCTGGTACCACAGGTCGATATTTTGTGTACCAATATAATATTCAGACCGTCTGTCTATATATGATATTTTACCCTCAGATAGTGAACCAGCTCTCTTTTTTCCTATAAATATATATTTTCAATTTCCTCTAAATTGGTTCTTTATTTAAATAATCATTGGCACTTTACCACAGCTTAATTAAAATCACTTCCCTGCTATTCTAGACTTAATTATTCAGGAGGTAGTTAAGAGCTTTATGGATTACCTCACCTATTTGATTCTCTTCCTTATGTTTTCCACTTCCCTATCTTTCAACCAGACCACTACTATTTAATATCTATATAATTTGTGTAATTGTCAATAGAATGTATGATAAATTTGTACTCTTATTCTGGCTTGATTTTGGTAAGGTTACTTTTTCATGTAAGGACAGGAATTTAAAAACCCACCCCATACTGAAAAAAAAAAGTTTTTTCTTTTAATCTTAGACTCAAATTAGCTGTAATGATCATTTCAAAACTTAACGACAAATAATCAAAAACTCATCACCAGCAAACCTTTTGACAATGCTTCCTCTAAAATATTAAGGTATAATTTTCAGAATTAGTAGCAGCAATGATGCATAATTTTTCTAATATGTCACATCATGTCTCTCTCCAGGTCTTGAACAAAATAATATTTCATAAATATATTTTTCACCATTTGCATAATGCAAATGAAATGAGAAAATAAACATACTATTATGATTAAAAATAAATTCTTACATACTTACTTAAATAAAATAATAATTGAATTTCAGTCAATTACTGTTATTGAATTTAGAATCAAAAAATGAGTTCATATTCTAATCTGAGCACTAATAATCTTGTATAATATGTTTCAAAATCTTGATACTCAGTTTCATAACTTGAGAAAATATAGATAACACATTTATATTGATTCTCTCATAATATTATTAAGAGGTTGAAATGTGATAATATACAATGCCTTGTAACCATAAAAATCATGTCAGACTTAGTTTGTGTTCAAATGGGACAATAGATAATCTGAAGAAAGTATGTTTGTTTGAAAATTCTATTAATTCAATTCAAATGTTAGCCTGCTAACTCAAATTGAATGAGTAGAGATGGAGTAAAAATTGCATTTGATAAATTTTCTGAAAAGTCACCTTTTTTAATTAAGCCAATTGGAGATCCCTGTGTTAGAAGTGGGGGGAAAAAAGTCTCATAGCTATTGTTAAAGATATGTAGGGAAGGACCAGTGATTAGATTGATTCTCTGAAATCATATGTTATTTAAGGGTGTTTTTTTTTGGGGGGGGGAGGGTTCTTTTTTTCAAAATGAAGCAAATTGATTTGGACAGTTATAACTATATATGAAAGAGATATACTTATGTTTGGAAATATTTGAATCAGAGATGGTGGAGAGGCATTTTGAACATTACCTTTCAGGGGAAAAAAAAAACCATTCAATGAAATAGGGAACTTTCAAACTATTGTGTTGAAAAGACCGGATTCCAAAAGAAAATTTGATTTTTAAACATGACTTTAAAGAAGCAGAAAAAGGAAAACAAGAAAAGAAAAGGAAAATAGAATATCTTATTCAATAAGTTTAAATTGTTTACATCCTAACATAAGATAATATCTATAATTCTTGAGAATTGTATTTCTTGTTAGAGTTGTTAGAAGAAATATACGTATGGGTATAAGTGAACTTCAATGTGATAATTTTTTTTAAAAAAAAGATATAGAAATAGGATAGTACGGGGAGAAGATGAAAGAGGAGGAAGAATAAATCAAATTACATCACATGAAGAGGCACAAAACATCTATTACACAAGAGCGAAAAAACGGTGATCATTGTTTGAACTTTATTCTCAATGAATTTAGCTGGAAAAGGGAATAACTAATATAAACTCAGTTGAGTATAGAAATTTACCTTATCCTATATAGAAGTAGGAGGGGGAAGGGATAAAGAAAGAGGGATATTAATAGAGGAGAGGAACACTGAGAGAGGTGGTGCATAGAAGCAAAACACTGGTGAGGAACAGGGTGAAAGGTGAGAGAAAATATAAACAGGAAAACAAAATGTAGGGAAATAGTAAGAAATTATAACTACAAATGTGGATGGTATGAACAATCCCATAAAACAGAAGCAGATAGTAGAGTGGATTAAAAGCCAGAATCTTACAATATGTTGTTTACAAAAAAAAATATTTAAAGCAGAGGGATGTAAAGAATAAAGCTAAAAGACTTGAGCTTAATTTGATAAAATCCAACATCCATTCCTAATAAAAACACTTGAGAGCATAGGAATAAATGGACTTTTCCTTAAAATAGTCAGGAGCATATATTTAAAACCATCAGTAAGCATCATATGCAATGGGGAAAAACTGGAACCTTTCCCAGTAAGATCTGGAGTGAAGCAAGGTTGCCCACTATCACCATTATTATTTAATATCGTATTAGAAACACTAGCCTCGGCAATAAGAGTCGAGAAAGATATTAAAGGAATTAGAGTAGGCAATGAGGAAACCAAACTATCACTCTTTGCAGATGATATGATGGTATACCTAGAGAACCCCAGAGATTCTACTAAAAAGCTATTGGAAATAATTCATAATTTTAGCAAAGTAGCTGGCTACAAAATAAATCCCCATAAATCCTCAGTATTTTTTTTCTAAGATTATTAGGATAAATTGAACCCAGCAATTGGAAAATTTGTAGAACAACTTCTCTCATAATGATTATGTCATAAGTATTGTATTCTCAGTGTGGTCTAACAAAAACTGTTCTAGGGAATATGCATTTTACTCTACTAGTAACAGTAATTTCTAAATGACTTTTTGTATCTGTTCCTTCATTTGTATAACAGGAAAAAATACTTTCACTATTTGCTTCAGATGATTTTTCTGAAGATCCAATAAGATCATGTTTCTAAAACACTTTGAATGTCATAAAGAACTAGATAAATATCAACCATTTTCAACTTATCTGTCTCAGAGCTTTGATAGTGCCACACTTCAGTCAATTTAATTGATTCAGATTGTATTCCTTTTTCCTTTTATTACTATTACTTTTCTAAATTCTCCATAAAGACTCTATTCATATGCCTCTATTTGTCCTTCCTTCCCCTTCTTCTTTCATCATCCCTGGTACCACAGGTCGATATTTTGTGTACCAATATAATATTCAGACCGTATGTCTATATATGATATTTTACCCTCAGATAGTGAACCAGCTCTCTTTTTTCCTATAAATATATATTTTCAATTTCCTCTAAATTGGTTCTTTATTTAAATAATCATTGGCACTTTACCACAGCTTAATTAAAATCATTTCCCTGCTATTCTAGACTTAATTATTCAGGAGGTAGTTAAGAGCTTTATGGATTACCTCACCTATTTGATTCTCTTCCTTATGTTTTCCACTTCCCTATCTTTCAACCAGACCACTACTATTTAATATCTATATAATTTGTGTAATTGTCAATAGAATGTATGATTAATTTGTACTCTTATTCTGGCTTGATTTTGGTAAGGTTACTTTTTCATGTAAGGACAGGAATTTAAAAACCCACCCCATACTGAAAAAAAAAAAGTTTTTTCTTTTAATCTTAGACTCAAATTAGCTGTAATGATCATTTCAAAACTTAACGATAAATAATCAAAAACTCATCACCAGCAAACCTTTTGACAATGCTTCCTCTAAAATATTAAGGTATAATTTTCAGAATTAGTAGCAGCAATGATGCATAATTTTTCTAATATGTCACATCATGTCTCTCTCCAGGTCTTGAACAAAATAATATTTCATAAATATATTTTTCACCATTTGCATAATGCAAATGAAATGAGAAAATAAACATACTATTATGATTAAAAATAAATTCTTACATACTTACTTAAATAAAATAATAATTGAATTTCAGTCAATTACTGTTATTGAATTTAGAATCAAAAAATGAGTTCAAATTCTAATCTGAGCACTAATAATCTTGTATAATATGTTTCAAAATCTTGATACTCAGTTTCATAACTTGAGAAGATATAGATAACACATTTATATTGATTCTCTCATAATATTATTAAGAGGTTGAAATGTGATAATATACAATGCCTTGTAACCATAAAAATCATGTCAGACTTAGTTTGTGTTCAAATGGGACAATAGATAATCTGAAGAAAGTATGTTTGTTTGAAAATTCTATTAATTCAATTCAAATGTTAGCTTGCTAAGTCAAATTGAATGAGTAGAGATGGAGTAAAAATTGCATTTGATAAATTTTCTAAAAAGTCACCTTTTTTAATTAAGCCAATTGGAGATCCCTGTGTTAGAAGTGGGGGGAAAAAAGTCTCATAGATATTGTTAAAGATATGTAGGGAAGGACCAGTGATTAGATTGATTCTCTGAAATTATATGTTATTTAAGGTTTTTTTTTGGGGGGGGGGAGGGTTCTTTTTTTCAAAATGAAGCAAATTGATTTGGACAGTTATAACTATATATGAAAGAGATATACTTATGTTTGGAAATATTTGAATCAGAGATGGTGGAGAGGCATTTTGAACATTACCTTTCAGGGGAAAAAAAAAACATTCAATGAAATAGGGGACTTTCAAACTATTGTGTTGAAAAGACCGGAGTCCAAAAGAAAATTTGATTTTTAAACATGACTTTAAAGAAGCAGAAAAAGGAAAACAAGAAAAGAAAAGGAAAATAGAATATCTTATTCAATAAGTTTAAGTTGTTTACATCCTAACATAAGATAATATCTATAATTCTTGAGAATTGTATTTCTTGTTAGAGTTGTTAGAAGAAATATACGTACGGGTATAAGTGAACTTCAATGTGATAATTTTTTTAAAAAAAAAGATATAGAAATAGGATAGTACGGGGAGAAGATGAAAGAGGAGGAAGAATAAATCAAATTACATCACATGAAGAGGCACAAAACATCTATTACACAAGAGCGAAAAAACGGTGATCATTGTTTGAACTTTATTCTCAATGAATTTAGCTGGAAAAGGGAATAACTAATATAAACTCAGTTGAGTATAGAAATTTACCTTATCCTATATAGAAGTAGGAGGGGGAAGGGATAAAGAAAGAGGGATATTAATAGAGGAGAGGAACACTGAGAGAGGTGGTGCATAGAAGCAAAACACTGGTGAGGAACAGGGTGAAAGGTGAGAGAAAATATAAACAGGAAAACAAAATGTAGGGAAATAGTAAGAAATTATAACTACAAATGTGGATAGTATGAACAATCCCATAAAACAGAAGCAGATAGTAGAGTGGATTAAAAGCCAGAATCTTACAATATGTTGTTTACAAAAAAAAAAAATATTTAAAGCAGAGGGATGTAAAGAATAAAGCTAAAAGACTTGAGCTTAAAATAATATGCTTCAGCAGATTAAAAAAAAAAAACCATACACACAAACAAGTGTACTAATCCTGATCTCAGAAAAAGCAAAAATAAAAGACCAATTAAAAGAAATAAGGAAGGAAACTACATTTTGCTAAAAGGCATTCTAGACAAAGAAGCAATATTAATACTAAATATTTATGCACCAAATGGAATAGCATCCAAATTCTTAGATATGATGCAAGGTGAGTTATAAGAAGAAATAGGCAGCAAAACTATTCTAGAGTGGTACTTTAACATTTCCCTCTCAGAATTAGATAAAGCTAACCACAACATAAATAATAAAGAAGTTAAGGAGGTGAATAAAATTTTAGAAAACTTAACTATAGTAAGCTTCTATAGGAAAGTAAAGGAAGATAGAAATATATCATTTTCTGAGTGGTAAATGGCATCTTTACCAAAAATGACCATGTATTAAGGGATAAAAAACTCTGCAATGAAATGCATAAAGCCAGAAACATTAATTGCATTTTTTTCAAATCCTGATACAATAAAAATCATATTTAATAAGGAGCAATGGACAGTGAAATGAAAAATTATATATTACAAGACACTAGAGCATCAGGAGATGGAAAGAGAAATTCCATTTAAAATAATTATAGAGTGAAATATTTGGGAGTCTACCTGCAGAGATAAACCATAGAACTCTATTAATAAAGCTCCAAAACCTTTCCACACAAATAAATTCAGATCTAAACAATTGGGAAAATATAAATTGCTTATAGCTAATATAATAAAAAATAAATTCTATTTATATTAATTTACTATGCAGTGCCATACCAATGAAACTACCAAAAGTTATTTTATACAGATAGAAAAAATAATAACAAAGTACATTTAGAAAAACAAAAGGTCAAGAGTGTCAAGGAAATTAAAGGGAAAAAAAAGGCAAATAAGGTTGCCTAAACATACCAGATCTAGAGCTATATTATAAACTGTCAGTCATCAAAATTCTTTGGTATTGGCTAAGAAATAGAATGATACATCTGTGGAATATATTATGTGCATAAGAAAGAGTGTTAAATGATAGTAGTCTACTGCTTGTTAAATCCATACACCACCTCCTAAAATAAAAAACTCCCTATTTGACAAAATACTTGAAAAACTGGAAAATGGTGTCATAAACCTAGGAATAGACTAACATCTCAAAACCTTTATCAAGATAATGTGAAAATAACCACATGATTTAGACACAAAGGGTAATACCATATGCTAATTAAGAAAAAAGGAATAATTTATGAGCACACAAGAAATAGAAAACATTAAATGCAAAATAGAAAATATTGATTACATTATATTTTTAAAAAAGGGTTTTGCACAAACAAAATCAATGCAACCAAAATTAAAAGAAAAGCAGAAAGAGGGAAAACTATTTTTATAGTCTCTTTGTGATGAACATCTCATTTTTCAACTGTGAAGAGAATGGGGTCATATGCATAAGAATACCAGTTCTTTACCCAATTGATAAATGATCAAAAGATATGAACAAATTATTTTCAAAAAATCAAAGCTATCTATAGTTAAATGAAAAAAAGTGCTCCAAATAACTATTAATTAGAGAAATGCAAATTAAGGCAATCTGAGGTACATAGCACTCATCAGATTGACTAAGATGAGAGAAAAGGAAAATGATAAATGTTAGAGAAGCATGTAGGGGAAATTGGTGCACTAAAGCATTGTTGATGGAGTTATGAACTGATCCAGCCATTTGGGCTATTAGACTGTGCACTGTATCCCAAAGAGATCATAAAAAAAGAAGGGACCACATATACAAAAATATTTGTAGCACCTCTTTTGGTGGTGAATGCTCATCAATGGAGGAATGGCTGAATAAGTTTTGGTATTTGAATGCAATAGAATACTTTTGTGCTATTAAGAAATTATGAGCAGAAGAATTTCAAAAAAACATGGGAAAACATGAAATAATGCTGAATGAAGTGAGTTGAACCAGGAGATCATGCACAGTAATAGCAACATTGTATGCTGTTCGATTATGGTAAACTTACCTTACCAATACAGTGATACTAGACAGCGGAGAAAAATGAATGAATCTGAATGCAGATCAAAGCAAACTATTTTCATTTTTTTTCATTTTTATGTTTTTGCCCCTTTTCTTAGTCTTCTTTCACAAAATGACTAATGTTAAAATATGTTTAATATGATTGTGCATATATATCATATTGTTGTCTTGGGGATTTGTAAGAGGACAGAAAAGAGAAAGGAGAAAAATTGGAATTAAAAATCTTATAAAATTAATATTAACTTTATTTACATTAAATTAGGGGAAAAAACACTATTAAGTGCAAAAAAAAAAAAGAAAAGAAAAGAAAAGGTGAAAGAAGCAACAATGGGAATTGCTATGGTGCACCTGATATTTCCTGAAGTGAAATGATCTAAATTTTGGGCAAAGTGACCAAAGCATTTTAGAATTCTTGAATCGAAGAGAGGAAGAAAAGAGACTGACATGCATATGAGCTTTTAGAACAGGCTTAAGAGAGTTCAGAAAATAATAAGCAAGAATCAATGGCCTCATATTATTCATGTAAATTTAGTTCAGAAGGTTGAAAAGCTCCTAGTGTTAAAATTCAGAACCAATAAAAAAAAATCATTTTTATGAAATGAAAAACAGGAAGTTGTTTTAAAAAGCCAGTGTATATACACAATAACTTCATTTGATGAATAGATTTTTTAAAAAATACATGTTAAATATAAATCATTCTCATAACATTATAATTTATTTAATCAATATTTCCAAAAGACATTACATCCTAATAATGGAAGTTCACCATTGCTTCTTACTTACTGGAAAGTAGTTAATTTCTTTGAAAAGAAATAATTCATGATTGATTACAGCATAATTAGATTGACAGAAAAACTTGTGGTTAAGTAGAGAACTCGGTCATACCGTGAACATGAAAGCAAAAGGAAATATGATAGGAATGAATAGGATCGTCCAAAAGTTACATATAAAGATCTGTCAGGGAAAATGAGAGATTAGAAAAACTGTGATAAAGCCATACTAGATAAGATATCAAGGAGAGTCATTAACTCTATAGACATTTAGCAACAGAAAAAACTCAGGCTAACATCAGCAATTGTAACCACCTCAAATATAGATCAATTCTTTCTAATTCTTCTTTCCTATTTCTCATCAGTAAACAATGCCAAATAGTCTGGGCCTTCTTTATTGGAAGAGGGGGATAAACATTTATATAATGCCTATAGTATGCTAAGTGCTTTTAAAAAGCATTATCTTTCTTGATCTTGATCACAATCACAAGAGGTAGATACTACTGTTTGTAATAGCTTGAAACTGGAAAATGAATGGGAATATTATTATTCCCATTTTACAATTGAGGAAACTGAGTAAAGTAAATAGGTGATTAAAGAAGGAATCATTTTTACTAGTCATGTTTCATTGTGCTGGCTCTAGACTTAAAAGAATTAACTATTACAATACAGAATCACACATATATAATTTCACAAAGGAGAAGTGAGATTTGATTATAAGACAATCATGGTATGGTTCTATAAGAGATTTAAAGCATTAGATCCTTGTTATTTTCATATAAAAAAACTTAGTTTTAATAAATGATCTCTAAGGGCCATTTCTTTTTTTCTTTTTCTTTTTTTTTTAGGCAGAATTGTCATTTTCATTATATTTACATGGCACAATCTATTAAGATTTTTTTTTTAGATTTTATTTTATTTTATTTTTTAAATAACTTTTTATTGACAGAAACCATGCCAGGGTAATTTTTTACAACATTATCCCTTGCACTCTCTTCTGTTCTTATTTTTCCCTTTCCTCCCTCCACCCCCTCCCATAGATGGCAAGCAGTCCTTTACATGTTAAATAGGTTACAGTATATCCTAGATACAATATATGTGTGCAGAACCTAACAGTTCTCTTGTTGCACAGGGAGAATTGGATTCAGAAGGTATAAATAATGTGGGAAGAAAAACAAAAATGCAAGCAGTTTATATTCATTTCCCAGTGTCCTTTCTTTGGGTGTAGCTACTTCTGTCCATCTTTGATCAATTGAAACTGAGTTAGATCTTTTTGTCTAAGAAATCCACTTCCGTCAGAATACATCCTCATATAGTATCATTGTTGAGGTATATAATGATCTCCTGGTTCTGCTCATTTCACTTAGCATCAGTTCATGAAAGTCTCACCAGTCCTCTCTGTATTCATCCTGCTGGTCATTTCTTATAAAAATAATATTCCATAACAATCATATACCACAATTTACTCAACTATTCTCCAATTGATGGGCATCCATTCATTTTCCAGTTTCTAGCCACTACAAACAGGGTTGCCACAAACATTTTGGCACATACTGGTCCCTTTCCCTTCTTTAGTATCTCTTTGGGATATAAGCCCAATAGAAACACTGCTGGATCAAAGGGTATGCACAGTTTGATAACTTTTTGAGCATAGTTCCAAATTGTTCTCCAGAATGGCTGGATGTGTTCACAATTCCACCAACAACTTATCAGTGTCCTTGTTTTCTCACATCCACTCCAACATTCCACATTATCTTTCCCTGTCATTCTAGCCAATCTGACAGGTGTGTAGTGGTATCTCAGAGTTGTCTTAATTTGCATTTCTCTGATTAATAATGATTTGGAGCATATTTTCATATGTCTATAAATAGTTTCAATTTCTTCGTCTGAGAATTTTCTGTTCATATCCTTTGACCATTTATCAATTGGAGAATGGTTTGATTTCTTATAAATTAGAGTCAATTCTTTATGTATTTTGGAAATGAGGCCTTTATGAGAAACTTTGACTGTAAAAATGTTTCCCAGTTTATTGTTTCCCTTCTAATCTTGTCTGCATTAATTTTGTTTGTACAAAAACTTTTCAATTTGATATAATCAAAATTTTCTATTTTGTGGTCAATAGTGATCTCTAGTTCTTCTTTGGTCATAAATTCCTTCCTCTTCCACAGGTTTGAGAGGTAAATTGTCCTATGCTCTTCCCATTTATTAATAATGTCATTCTTTATGCCTAGGTCATGAACCCATTTTGACCTTATCTTGGTGTATGGTGTTAAGTGTGGGTCAATGTTTAGTTTCTGCCACACTGATTTCCAATTTTCCCAGGAATTTTTGTCAAATAATGCATCCTTATCCCCAAAACTGGGGTCTTTGGGTTTGTCAAACACTAGATTATTAAAGTTATTGGCTGTTTGTCCTTTGAACCTATTCCATTGATCAACTAGTCTATTTCTTAGCTAATACCAGATGGTTTTAATAATTGCTGCTTTATAATATAATTTTAGATCTGGTACAGGTAGGCCACCTATATGTGATTTTTTTTTTCATTAATTCCCATGAATTTCTTGACTTTTTGTTTTTCCATATGAACTTTGTTGTTATTTTTTCTAGGTCATCAAAATAGTTTTTTGGGGAGTCTGATTGGTATAGCACTAAATAAATAGATTAGTTTAGGTAGTATTGTCATTTTTATTCTATTTGCTCGCCCTATTCAAGAGCATTTAATATTTTTCCAGTTGGTTAAATCAGATTTAATTTGTGTGGAAAGTGTTTTGTAGTTTTGCTCATAAAGTTTCTGGTTTTCCCTTGGCAAATAGATTCCTAAATATTTTATACAATCAGTAGTTACTTTAGATGGAATTTCTCTTTGTAACTCTAACTGTTGGGTTTTGTTAGTGATATATAAGAATGCTGATGACGTATGTGGGTTTATTTTGTATCCTGCAACTTTGCTAAAGGTGTGGGTTGTTTCTAATAACTTTTTAGTAGAGTCTCTGGGGTTCTCTAAGTATACCATGATACCATCAGCAAAGAGTGACAATTTGCCTATTCTTATTCCTTTAATCTCTTTCTCAACTCTTATTGCCAAAGCTAGAATTTCTAATACAATATTAAATAGTAATGGTGATAGTGAGCAACCTTGTTTCACTCCTGATCTTATTGGGAATGGTTGCAGTTTGTCCCCATTACATATGATGCTTACTGTTAGTTTTAAATAGATGCTACTGATTATTTTAAGGAAAAGTCCACTTATTCCTATACTCTCAAAAGTTTTTTTAATAGGAATGGATGTTGGATTTTATCAAATGCTTTTTCTGCATCTATTGAGATACTCATATGGTTTTTGTTAATTTGGTTATTAATATGGCTAATTATACTGATAGTTTTCCTAATATTGTACCAGCCCTGCATTCCTGGTATAAATCCTACTTGATCATGGTGTATTATCCTGGGAATGATTTTCTGTAGTCTTTTTGCTAATATCTTATTTAAGATTTTAGCATCAATATTCATTAGGGAGATTGGTCTATAATTTTCTTTCTCTGTTTTCAACCTACCTGGTTTAGGTATCAGTACCATGTCTGTGTCATAAAAGGAATTTCATAGGATTCCTTCATTCCCTATTTTTTCAAAGTTTATAAAGCATTGGAGATAATTGTTCTTTGAATGTTTGGTAGAATTCACATGTAAATCCATCTAGTCCTGGGGATTTTTTTTGGGGGGGGGAATTGATTAATAGCTTGTTCTATTTCTTTTTCTGAAATGGGTCTATTTAAGCAATTTACTTCCTCCTCTGATAATCTGGGAAGCCTATATATTTGGAGGTAGTCATCCATTTCACTTAGGTTATCAAATTTATTGGCATAAAGTTGGGCAAAGTAACCCCTTATTTTTTCTTTAATTTCCTCTTCATTGGTGGAAAGTTCTCCCCTTTCATTTTTAAGACTACTAATTTGATTTTCCTCTCTCCTTTTTCTAATCAGATTTACCAGAGGTTTATCAATTTTATTGTTTTTTCATAAAACCAACTCTTAGTTTTATTTATTAATTCAATAGTTTTTTTTTATTTTCTATATGATTAATTTCTCCTTTTAATTTTAGAATTTCAAGTTTAGTAATGGTTTGGGGCATTTTAATTTGGTCTTTTTCTAGCTTTTTAAATTGCAAGCCCAATTCATTGATCTTCTCTTTCTCTATTTTATTCAAGTAAACCTCTAAGGATATAAAATTTCCCCTTATTACTGCTTTGGCTGCATCCCATAAATTTTGGTATGATGTCTCACTGTTGTCATTATCTTGAGTGAAATTATTAATTGTGTCTATAATTTGCTGTTTCATGCAATCATACTTTAAGATGAGATTATTTCATTTCCAATTACTTTTTGGTCTATTTACACCTCACTTTTTGTTGAATGTAGTTTTTATTGCATTGTGATCTGAAAAAAAAAAGCATTTACTATTTCTGCCTTCCTGCATTTAATTTTGAGGTCTTTATGTCCTAATATATGGTCAATTTTTGTGTAGGTTCCATGGACTGCTGAGAAGAAAGTATACTCCTTTCTGTCCCCATTCAGTTTTCTCCAGAGATCTATCCAGAGAGAATATTTTCTAATATTCTATTTACCTCTTTACTTTCTTTCTTATTTGTTTTGTGATTTGATTTATCTAAATCTCAGAGTGCAAGATTGAGATCTCCCACTATTATAGTCTTGCTGTCTATTTCTTCTCACAACTCTCTTAACTTCTCCTTTAGGAAGTTAGATGCTATATCACTTGGTGCATATATGTTTAATACTGATACAGCTTCATTGTCTATGCTACTGTTTAACAAGATATAGTTTCCTTCCTTATCTCTTTTAATTAGATCAATTTTTGCTTTTGCTTGATCTAAGATAAGGATGGCTACCCCTGCTTTTTTGACTTCATCTGAAGCATAATAGATTATGCTCCAGCCTATTACCTTTACTCTATATGTATCTCCCTGATTTAAATGTGTTTCCTGTAAACAACATATTGTAGGGTTCTGACTTTTGATCCAGTCTGCTATCCGCCTCCTCTTTATGGGAGAGTTCATCCCATTCACATTTACAGTTAAAATTACTAATTCTGTATGTCCTGCCATCCTAATATCCCCAGATTATGCTTTTCTTTTTAGTACCCTCCTTCCCTCCTTCCCTAGTATTAAACTTATTGGTCCCACTTGCGTCACGCAGTTCTCCCTCTTTAGTATCCCTCCCTCCTCCCTTTGAATCCCTTCCCCTTTCTTGTACCCTTCCCTTATTACACTTTTTCCTTTTCCCTTTTCCTCTCCCACTTTTTAATGAAATGAGAGAAGATTCTCTGTAAAACAAATATGTCAATTATTTCCTCTTTTAGCCAACTCTGATGAGAGTAGGATTCACACAATGTTCCTCCCCCTCTCTAAGCTCCCTCAGATTTGATAGGTTTCCTTTCCCTCATTGTTGCATGTAGTTTCCCTCTTTTTATCTCCCCTTTTCCCTTTTCCTGACATTATCCCTTTTCCAATTCTACTTCCCTTTTTTATGTTATATCAGTAAAATCAAATTATACAAATGGTTTTTATGTATATCCACAACAGAAATACACTTCTCAAGAGTTCCTTTTACCTTTTTCTACTTCTCTTGAGTCCTGTTGTTGGAGATCAATTTTTTTGTTTAAGTCTGTTTTTTTCCTTAGAAATAAATGAAATTCCTCTGTTTCATTAAATGTCCATCTTCTTCCATGGAAAAAAAGTACTCAGCTTAGCTGGGTAGTTTATTCTTGGCTTCATTCCAAGCTCTTCTGCTTTTCAGAATATCTGATTCCAGGCCCTTCGATCCCTTAATGTTGAGCCAGCCACCTAGCTGTACCAGATCTAAAATTATATTATAAAGCAGCAGTTACTAAAACCATCTGGTATTGGCTAAGAAATAGACTAGTTGATCAATTGAATAGGTTAGGTTCAAAGGACAAAACAGCCAATAACATTAATAATCTAGTGTTTGACAAACTCAAAGACCCCAGTTTCTGGGAAAATTGGAAATTAGTATGGTAGAAACTAGGCATTGACCCACACTTAACACTGTACACCAAGATAAGGTCAAAATGGGTTCATGACCTAGGCATAAAGAATGAAATTATAAATAAATTGGAAGGGCATAGGATAGTTTACCTCTCAGACATGTGGAAGAGGAAGGAATTTATGACCAAAGAAGAACTAGAGATCACTATTGACCACAAAATAGAAAATTTTGATTATATCAAATTGAAAAGTTTTTGTACAAACAAAAGAAATACAGACAAGATTAGAAGGGAAACAATAAACTGGGAAAATTTTTTACAATCAAAGGTTCTGATAAAGGCCTCATCTCCAAAATATATAGAGAATTGACTCTAATTTATAAGAAATCAAACCATTCTCCAATTGATAAATGGTCAAAGGATATGAACAGAGAATTCTCAGACGAAGAAATTGAAACTATTTATAGACATATGAAAATATGCTCCAAATCATTATTAATCAGAGAAATGCAAATTAAGACAACTCTGAGATACCACTACACACCTGTCAGATTGGCTACAGTGACAGGGAAAGATAATGTGGAATGTTGGAGGGGATATGGGAAAACAGGGACACTGATACATTGTTGGTGAAATTGTGAACACATCCAGCCATTCTGGAGAGCAATTTGGAACTATGCTCAAAAAGTTATCAAACTGTGCATACCCTTTGATCCAGCAGTGTCTCTACTGGGATTATACCCCAAAGAGATATTAAAGAAGGGAAAGGGACCTGTATATGCCAAAATGTTTGTGATAGCCCTGTTTGTAGTGGCTAGAAACTAGAAAATGAATGGATGCCCATCAATTGGAGAATGGTTGAGTAAATTGTGGTATATGATTGTTATGGAATATTTTTGTTCTGTAAGGAATGACTAGCAGGATGAATACAGAGAGGACTGGTGAGAATTACATGAACTGATGCTAAGTGAAATGAGCAGAACCAGGAGATCATTATATACCTCAACAACGATACTGTTTGAGGATGTATTCTGATGGAAGTGGATCTCTTCGATAAAGAGAGCTAATTCAGTCTCAATTGATCAAAGATGAGCAGAAGCAGCTACACCCAAAGAAAGAACACTGGGAGATGAATATAAACTGCTTGCATTTTTGTTTTTCTTCCTGGATTATTTATACCTTCTGAATTCAATTCTCCCTGTGCAACAAGAAAACTGTTCGGTTCTGCGCACGTATATTGTATCCAGGATATAATGTAACCTATTCAACATGTAAAGGATTGCTTGTCATCTGGGGGAGGGGGTGTAAGGAGGGAGGGGAAAAATCAAAACAGAAGTGACTGCAAGGGACAATGTTGTAAAAAATTACCCTGGCATGAGTTCTATCAATAAAAAGTTATTAAAAAAAAATGTTGAGGCAGCCAGATCTTGTGTGACCCTTATTGTGGCTCCTTGGTATTTGAACTGTTTTTTTTCCTGGCTGCTTGTAAAATTTTTTTCTTTAGTCTGAAAATCCCGAAGTTTGGCCACAATATTCCTCGGAGTCTTTATTTTAGGGTCTTTTTCATAAGGTGTTTGATGAATTCTTTCAAAGCCTATTTTCCCTTCCAGTTCTATTACTTCTGGGCAGTTCTCTTTGATGATTTCCTGTAAAATAGTATCTAGGCTCTTTTTTTTCATCATAATTTTTGGGTAGTCCAATGATCATTAGGTTATCTCTTCTATATCTATTTCCTAGGTCTGTTGTTTTTACAAGTAAATATTTGACTTTTTTTTCTTATCTTTCATTTTTTTTTTTTTTTAGTTTTGCTTGACTGACTCTTCATGTCTCGATGAATCAGTCATTTCAATTTGTTCAGTTCTGATTTTTTGTGAGTTATTTTCTTCATTAGCTTTTTTTATTTCTTTTTGTGTATGTCCAATTGAGTTGTTTTGCTCTATGGAATTTATTTCCATTTCACTATTTTTTTAAATTCACATATTCTGTTTACCTGCACTTCTTTGGCGTTTTTTTCCTTTTCCAATTCACATTTCAGGGAGTTGTTTTCTTTTTCTACTTTATCAAATTTTTCTTTTAGTGAGTTATATGCCTTTTCTGTACTCTCTTGCATAGCTTCTCTTTCCTTTCCCCATTTTTCTTCTAGTTCTCTTTTAAGGTTTCTAGGAGAGCTTTTTGTATTGGGGGCCAACAATTGTCTTGGAGACTGTCTGCTATTAGTTTCTTCAGGGTTGAAAAGCTGTTCTCTTTCTGTATAGAAACTATCAATCATTCTTTTTTTTTTTTTTTTTTTTTTTTTTGCTCATTTTGTTAAATCCTATAGGGTCGGCTTTCAGAGGGAGGAGGTTACCAGCTTCCTCTGCAGAGCAGTGAAAGGTGTATGTATGGTTAGCTGTCCAGCCAGCCGGCTACAAAAAGCAGTGAGGTACTGGAGTACTCTGGGAAAGAGTTCCCCACCCGGGAGTAACTCAGGCCTGCAGGGCCGAGCTGGGAAAGTGCCCTGCAAAGAACGCCAGCTGTGCGAGATAAAGACTGCCCTGGGGCTAGACACTGAGCAGTCAGAATTTTAGTACCCCAAGCCAAAGCCTGCCCTGGGGCTGTCGGTATTAACAGTTGAGCAGTGAATGGATTTGCAGGGACAGCAAGTGTCTGCCCCGGAAGCACAGTTTTGGGGGAAAGTTCTATTGCCCAGGCTGAGCCCCACACTGTGCAGATTAGAGGCTGCCCTGGCTGTGCCCCTCTGCTGTGCAGATTTGTAACTGCCCCAGAAAAAGCCCCAAACTGCAGGATGTAGCTGCAGGGCTGCATTACAGACTACCTGAGTCACTTCCAGGTTTGAGTGGTTACAGCCAGATCTCGTTAGATTCTGGCATTTTTTAGAGTACCCTCTGTTTTAGGCTTTTATTTCTCTGCCAGTTTACTGCTTTGTAGTCAAGGCAGAGCAGTTAGCCTATAGCAGAGTCATCTCTATAATTTCTCTAGCCACAAAGATCACCCCCGCCCTTGGTCTGCTCAGGACACTAGTCTCTCGCTGCCTGTGCTAGTCTGTTCCTGGACCCTCAGGACAAACCTTTCCTGGCCATCTTCCAGATTGACTTCGGCTGGTAAATTGTAGTGCTTCTAATCTTCATGAATTTAAGCAGTGAAGAGCTATTTTCGAAGCTTAATTAAATAGTTGGTTATGAGGGGAATGAGAGGAGCTTAGAAAGTCGTGTGTGCCTTCTCTGCCATCTTGGCTCTGCCCCTCTATTAAGATTTTAAGGGACACAGTGCCTGTCTCATTTTAAGAATTTTTAGGCATACATATTCATGCAATTATATTGCTGCACACAAAAAATCAGATCAAAAAGGAAGAAAAATGAGAAAGAAAACAAAATGCAAGCAAAGGACAACAAAAAGAGTGAAAACGCTATGTTGTGATCCACATTCAATTTATATAGTCTTCTCTCTGAGTGTAGATGGCTCTCATCATCACAAGATCATTGGAACTGGCCTGAATCATCTCATTGTTGAGAAGAACCATGTCCATCAGAATTGATCATCATATAATCTTGCTGTTACCATGTACAATGATCTCCTGGTTATTCTCATTTCATTTAACATCAATTCATGTAAGTCTCTCCAGGCCTCTCTGAAATCATCTTGCTGATCATTTCTTATAGAACATAACATTTCATAACATTCACATTTCATAACTTATTCAGACATTTTCCAATTGATAGGCATCTACTCAGTTTCCAGTTTCTTGCCAGTACAGAAAGGGCTGCCACAAATATTTTTGCACATGTGGGTCTCTTTCCCTATTTTAAGATCTCTTTGGAATATAAGCTAATGGCCACTTCTTCTCTAAAATCCTATAAACACAAATTAATATAGTTGTTAATGATGATAACAATACCAATAAAAACCATGGCAACTACTTATTTTTTTAGTTCTCCTGAAAAATAAATATGCATCCATTTTATGCAAATCTGAAGTCTCTGATCAATGTTCCTGATGAATAACACAAAAATAATAATAAATAAGTGTTAAATTTTCTTATTTTTAATAAAGGGAAATGATGTTTATGAGGTACTTAACTAACTAATATTTGTAGATTAGAAATAGAAAATAAATTTTATAAAAAATATAAATTTTAAAGGATTTATTCAGAAAAATATTTGTATGTGGATGTATACATGTATTAATGTTGAGGAGAATGTGATATCAAATTATATAGATTTTCCAAATGTTACCTAGCTTTGACAAATTGTAAAGCAAAATAAAAATAAGAGTGCATATAGCATAAAGGATAGAATAAAAGCGTCAGAGGCAGTAAGATCAGAGAGGATTATATTGTAAAAATTCAATGTAAGTGACCAAGCCTTCACCTAGATAATAGTCATGTGAATGAATAAACAATTAAAATTTAATCAATGGCAGGATTCTCAAGTTAATGATTACAACCAGATTGATCACAAGAATCAAGGGAAAGATCCTAATCACTAATTCTTTATAATTAAACTTAAATTAGAAGAAGAAGAAGAAGAAGAAGAAGAAGAAGAAGAAGAAGAAGAAGAAGAAGAAGAAGAAAAATTGTATGAAAGAAACATCTCATCTTAGTCGACTTAGATAAACTCATGAGCAATTTTTATAAACTAATAAAATTTTAAGAGGGTCATAGGGATGACAAACAACTCTTAACATGGCCAAATATAAGTTGCCATCTACATAGATGTTCCTTTATCTTGCCTTGTATTAAATATGATTTGGCTTGTGATATTTTTCCAACTGAAGTCTAGGTGCAAATCCCATATGAATTATCAGATGTAAGTGGGTGTTATATTAATGTTATATGATTTTTAAGAGAAGTTCGAATCCGCTTTTATAAATGACGCTCTCAGGCTCAGTTAAAGTAAAGATAAAGTTTAATTATACAATGCATGGGATAGAATGCTTGCAATAACAACACATACAGCAAATAATACACAAGAGGCAAAGAATAATAAGGATTATGATTAGAATAGCACAGAAAGAGAGGGAATACATTACTCAGTACGATCGAGGGAGCTTCAACTCTAATTGGACGGCTGAGAAGGCCCCGATATTTCAGCCTGTGAGTCTCGATTGCCAAAGTCCTAGGCAGATCGTCATCTCCATAGGTGAGGCTTCAAAGTGGAGAATGCTTTGCCCACTCTTTATAGGGGTCCAAACAAAGAAGGCTTTGGGGCAAATGAAGACCTCATCTAAGACAAGGACATACCAACTAGGGCTCCAGGTGGTTATAATCAAATGTTGCATTGATAAGGTGGCCAGTCCTTATCAACAGCAACAGTTCCAAGGAGTGGCAAGTTCGTGGAATCATATAATTGGAGCTAAAACACAGGTGGTACATGCCTGTCTTATAGATTAAAAAGGAAAGTTGAAATAAATGTTCTTATGGGTCAAGGAACGGTCAGGCTTTCATAGGAGAAGGAGTTAAAATATATGCTCTTGGGGTGAGAGAGTAGTCAAGTCCTCACAGGGAGAGTCATGTCCTTCCTCTATTGGGTTCTCATGGTTTATATGGGAATTAGGTTCATATGGGGAAATTCACGTTCTTACAATGATTTGAAATGAACTTATTACTAATAAGGAGATTTCTTATTCAGTGGGTATATCTCAAAGTGGCTGAAAAGAATCCAAAGACTTTAAAGTATGTGTTCTACATATCTTTTTAATATCTGGACAAGCCTATCTAAAGTATTAAGCTGAATTTGAAGAAAAGGCCAAAATTTCATTTAAATAATAATCTTCATTTGGTATTATATGTAAAAGATATCATTCAGTCTACTTGTAAGGCATCTTTCATCAGGATTTTTTCTCCTGCCTTACTGTCTGCAAATATTTAATGAATCTGTGTTTTAAATCATTTTATAGTCTCTTAATTGACTTTTCATTAGATATAGGAAGTATCTTGTTTAAAATGAATTTAAAGAATCTGGCTAATAGAGAATCTTTAAATGTTTGCTTAATGTTAAATCCAAGTTGTAGCATCAAAAGAATAATGAACTATTTAAATGTCTATCTGCTTTAGAAAAGTAAAATTTTGCACTTATCAAGAAGTGCTGAGCTGACCTTTGGTAAATGACCACAAATCCACACTGAATTTATTACGATTTGGGATTGAGAAATTTATTTTTATAAAAGGTATATCACAGAATCTTCTTCTAAACAACATTTTCACTGTTAGAGTAAAAATAAAGGAACTGAAACTGCAAATGTTTTGTTATAAGAACATGCTTTGTATAAATAAATGATCAGAGTCATAAAGTTGGATTGGATCAAACACAATTCATTATTTAGAAACCTAAGATTTCACATACATAGTTATCTAGGTAATTCTACTAAGAAAATCTGTTAAACCTGGAAAACTATAGTGTAGTGGGGAAAAAAAAAAAAAAAACAATGTAAAATAAATTAGCAGACCTCAGAAATTCATTACCATTATATAACCCTGCAATAGAAGGTCTCTATTGTTCCTTTCATTTTTAACACTCTTGATTTCCTTTGTTATGTGGAGAGAAGGAAGTTGTTTATTTTTTTTTTAATGTTAATTTTGTCCTAACGTTGTTTTCTATGACCATAAGACAGCATGGGTGTATGGAAATAGTTCTTCTGCATTTAGCCCAATATTCTAATCCCAACTCTATTAAATTCTACCTGTGTGTCTTAATCAATGCCTTTCATCTCACTGAGTCTGACTTTCCTCCTCAATAAAATAAGGCTTGGCTACATTATCTTGATGGACTTATAGAAAATGGATACAAAACTTCCTAAGTATGTATTATATGCCAGATACTGTGTTAACCACTTTACAAATATTAATAATTTAATCCTTATCCAACCCTAAGAGGTCTATAGTGTTATATCCCAATTTTAGTTTTGAAGAATCTGAGGCAGACTGAAGTAAAGTAATTTGCACAGTCAAAAAGCTAATACTTCTCTGAAGCCAGATATAAACTCCTGTCTTCTTGACTGCAGGCCCATGACAGTATCTGCTAAATCACCAAGCTACTGATATGAGTTCAAATGTGGGAGTTCTTGTTCTTCTCAAAGCACAGCTGGTTTAGAGGCTTAGAGCCCTTCAGATGTCTCCAAATCCAAAGGTTCTGTCCTTCAGCCTCTGCCTCTGCGTTCTTCAGCCTCCAACCAACACAGAGATGGAATGTCTCTCTTTTCTCCTTCTGGGGAGCCCAGCCACCAACTTGCCGCGGAGAGAGGGCTTCTGGCGTAGCTCCACTGAAATCCGTCAAAGTGTTCTCTGCACCAGAGTCGTTCCTCTCGAGTCCAGCGCGATCAGCCAGCCAAGAGGAAAAAATGTATTCTGCCATAGATCCCTCATCGCTGGCCTTTTATCTGACTCTTCTGAGAGAATGGGATTATGGGTTTTCTCCCATAGTGCTCTCTGGCCCAATGAGCTTTAAGGGAGGTGTGGACTCCCTTGAAGTTAGAAAGTGTACTTTGTGAAGCTAGCATACTTGTGGACTCCAATGAGTAAAGGTGGGAACACAAGCCTTGTCTTGATTAGTTCTACTTAGTACCTTGTTTCAGGTTCTGGCCAAAACATCTTCTTATAAGATTAGATCAACTCTAATTAGTTAGCAGTTAGTAAGGATTCCAACAAGCTACCTATAAACAATTTAAAAAATTGTAAGGGCTAATAAGTTGCCTAGTTATTACCTACTCTTCGATAAGATATTGTACAGGTTGGACATGATTTTAAAAAAAAAAAACTTACAGTTTGAAATATGATTACCTAATTTTCCATTTAAAATACCCAGAGAGAGAAGTAGGAGAAAGGTAGTGCCAAGATGTTGGATTTGGGCAATAACCCAGTTGAAATCTCTAGAAAATTCTCACTAAAATATTCAAAATAACATCTCCAATCAAATTTTGCAGCAGTAGAGCAAACAAAAAGTGAGATTGAAACATGTTCCCTGTCTAAGAAAGCTTAGAAAGTTGGCAAGAAAGGTATGGGAAATAAAAGTACATGGAGGCCTGTCGTGAATGTGCATATACTGCACCTGAACTAGCAGCAGGCCTTGAAGACATTTTCAACAGCAACAGTATCAGTAGCTTTAAGACTTTCCAAGCCAGAGTGGAGGCAAGATGGCGGAGAGGACACACATGACTTTCTGAACTCTCTTCTACCCTCAAACTATTTTACGAAACACAGCCTCTGGATTAGTGCTTGACTATCAGAATGCACGAATATTGGCAGAATATTGGTAACAAATACATTATGAACAGAAGTAATCTCAAAATTCACCAGAAAAGGTCTGTTTTTGCTCAAAGGTGGGGACAGAAGGGGCTAGGCCAGGTGCAGTCTCAAGCAGATAGGCAATGAAAACACAAAGAACAACTCATGCTGAGCAGACCAAAGGGGGGGTAGGGTGTGGGCTCCGCTGGCCAGAAAATCTATAAGGAGAACTCTACCACAGTGCTGGCTACTCTGCCCTGGCAGCAAACCAGTAGATCAGCAAAGAAGCCATTAAACACAAAGGATAAAGAATATAACCCTAAAATGCTAGAGTATCTCATGACCTGGCTACACCCACCCAGCACCAGGAGGGACTCAGCATGATCTCAGCATGAAACTATTACTCTCAGCACAGCCACTGCTGTCCAACGCCACTTCACTGCCACTTTTCTGTTATCTGTAGAGGCAGTTGCCTCATAAGCAGACCCCAACATTATTTTTTAATGAGTAAAAAGGCAAAGTGGGCTCTAACTATGGATAGCTTCTATGCTAAAGAGAACAGATTTCAAAGTCTGAGGAGACTATAAACAGTTTGTCTCTAGATGAAAACCCAAAGGTGTATAGGATTTGGTCCCTACCACATAAGATTCTCATAGAAGAAATTAAAAAGGATCATAAATGAGAGCTAGAAGAAAAATGGGGAAAGGAAAGGAAAGCTTTGAAAAAGGGTCTGGAAAAGGCATATAACTCAGTAAAACATAGAGTTTAAAAAGAAAACAACTCCCTGAAAAACAGAATTTGTGAATTGGAAAAAGAAAATAACTCTTTAAAAAATAAATCGGTGAAGTGGAAAAAAATTCCATAGAACAAAACAACTCATTTAAAAACTCAGTTGAACAAATACAAAAGGAAATTTTAAAAAGTAAATGAAGAAAATAATTCATTAAAAATCATAACTGCACAAATGGAAATGAATGACTTGAGGAGACATCAAGAATCAATCAAACAAAACCAAAAGAAAAAAAAAGAAAAATGTTAAAGATTTACTTGGGAAAAGAATAGACATGGAAAATAGATCTAGGAGAAATAATCTAAGGAGTATTGGACTTCCTGAAAAGCATGATGGAAAAAAGAGCCTAGACACTATTTTTCAGGAAATCATCAAAGAAAACTGCCCAGATGTCATAGAATCTGGGGTAAAATAGCCATTGAAAAAAATTCATTGATCACCTACTGAAAAAGATCCCAAAATCAAAATTCTAAGAAATACTGTAGCTAAATTCCAGAACTATCAGAGCAAGGAAAAATACCACAAACAGCCAGAAAAAAAATCAAAAACAGAGGAGCCACAATAAGGATTACTCAGAATCTAGCAGCTTCCACATTCAAGGATCAAAGGGACTAGAATCTGGCATTCTGAAAAGCAAAGGAACTTGGTATGCAGTCAAGAATAAATTACCCAGCCAAATCAAGAATTTTCTTCCAGGGAAGAATATGGACATTCAGTGAAATAAGTGAACTCCATTTATTTATTATGAAACAAACCAGACAAATAAACAACAAATTTGATCTCCAAATATAGGACTTAAGAGAAGCATAAACAGGTAAAAAGAACTCTTGAAAAATGTATTTCTGCTATGGGTATACATAAAGAATAAATGTATAATTTGGTTTTACTGTTATAATATAAGAAAAGAAGTAGAAAGGAAATTGTACCAGAAAAAAGGGGAAAGTGGGGGTATGACATCTCATGAAGAGATTTTTTCTGAGGGAAAGAAGGGAAGGTGATGAACATATGTGAATTTTACTCTCATCAGAATTGGCTCAAAGAGAAAATATTAGACATATCTGGTTTACAGAGAAACTTCTCTCATCTCGTTGCAAAATGAGAGGGGGAAAGTGAAAATGGAGGGGTAGGCTAAATATAAGGGAACAGAGAAATAGTAAGGGAAAGGTTTAAGAAAAGAGGAGGGACTCTAGGGGGAAGGGAGCCATTCTAAAGAGGGAGGGCTGCGTGAGGTAAGTGGTGCTCATAAGTTTAATACTATGGAGCAAGATAAGGGGGGAAAGGAAAGAGAAAAGCATAATCTGGGGGTAACAAGATGGCAGGAAATACAGAATTAGTAGTTTTAACCATAAATGTGAATTTTAAGCGAACTAATGGAAAAAAAAATCAAATGAAGGTGACCTACCTGTACCTGAATTAAAACTATATTATAAAGCAGCAGTCACTAAAACCATTTGGTATAGGCTAAGAAATACTTAACACTGTACACCAAGATAAGATCAAAATGGGTTCCTGATCTAGGCATAAAGAATGAAATTATAAATAAATTAGAAAAACATAGGATAGTTTACCTCTCAGACCTGTGGAGGAGGAAGGAATTTTTGACCAAAGATGAACACAAAATAAAAAATTTTGATTATATCAAATTAAAAAGCCTTTGTACAAACAAAACTAATGCAAACAAAATTAGAAGGGAAGCAATAAACTGGGATAACATTTTTACATCCAAAGAATCTCATAAAGATTCATTTCTAAAATATATAGAGAAATGACCCAAATTTATAATAGTTTGAGGCATTCTCCAATTGATAAATGGTCAAAGATTATGAAGAGACAATTTTCAGATGAAGAAATTGAAACTATATGTAGCCAGATGAAAATATGTTTCAAATTACTATTGACTAGAGAAATGCAAATTAAGATGACTCTGAGATACCACTACCCACCTGTCAGATTGGCTAAGATGATAGGAAAAGATAATGATCCAGAAGATCCTTGATCCAGAAGTATTTCTATTGGGATTATATTGCAAGCAGATCTTAAAAGAGGGAAAGAGTCCCACATATTCAAAAATATTTGTGGCGGCCCTTTTTGTAGTGGCAAAAAACTGGAAACTGAATGAATGCCCATCAATTGGAGAATGGCTGAATAAATTATGTTATACGAGCGCTATGGAATACTATTATTCTGTAAGAAACGATCAGCAGGATGATTTCAGAGAGGCATCAAAAACCTACATGGACTGATGCTAAGTGAAATGAGCAGAAGCAGGAGATCATTATACACGGTAACAACAAGACTATACAATGATCAATTCTGATGGAGATGGCTCTCTTCAACAATGAGATGATTCAAACCATTTTACTTGTTCAGTGATGAAGTGAGCCATCTACACCCGAAGAGAGGACTGTGGGAACTGAGTGTAGAATACAACATAGTATTTTCACTCTTTCCTTTGTTATTTGCTTGCATTATGTTTTCTTTCTCAGTTTTTCTTTTTCTTCTTTCTTGATCTGATTTTTCTTGTGCAACAAGGTAACTGTATAAATATGTATACATATATTGGATCTAAAATGTATTTCAACATATTTTTTTAGCGAGAATAAATTTTTTTATTATAACTTTTTATTGAAGAACATATGCCTGGGTAATTGTTTACATTATCCTTTGCACTCATTCTGTTCCGACTTTTCCCTTTTCTCCCTCCACCCTTTCCCCTAGATGGCAGGCAGTCTTATACATATTAAATATGCTATAGTATATCCTAGATACAATATATGTGTGCATAACTGAACAGTTCTCTTTTTGCACAGGGAGAATTGAATTCAGAAGGTAAAAATAACCTGGGAATAAAAACAAAAATGCAAATAGTTTACACTCACTTCCCAGTGTACCTTTTCTGGGTATAGCTGCTTTTGTCCATCATTGATTAATTGGAACTGAGTTAGTTCTTCTCTTTGTCAAAGATATCCACTTCCATCAGAATACATCCTCATAAAGTATTGTTGTTGAAGTATATAATGATGTCCTGGTTCTGTTCATTTCACTTAGCATCAGTTCATGTAAGTCTCTCCAAGCCTTTCTGTATTCATCCTGCTTGTCATTTCTTATAGAACAATGATATTCCATAATGTTCATATACCACAATTTATCCAGCCATTCTCCAAGTGATGGGCATACATTCATTTTCCAGTTTCTAGCCACCACAAAAAGGGCTGCCACAAACATTTCCCTTCTTTAGTATTTCTTTGGGATATAAGCCCAGTAGTAGCACTGCTGGATCAAAGGCTATGCACAGTTTGATAACTTTTTGGGCATAATTCCAGATTGCTCTCCCAGAATGGTTGGATTTATTCACAACTCCACCAATAATGCATCAGTGTCCCCAGTTTTCCCACATCCCCTCCAACATTCATCATTATTTTTTCCTGTCATCTTAGCTAATCTGACAGGTGTGTAGTGGTGTCTCAGAGCAGTCTTAATTTGCATTTCTCTGATCAATAGTGATTTGGAACAATCTTTCATATGAGTAGAAATAGTTTCAATTTCACCATCTGAAAATTGTCTGTTCATATCCTTTGACCATTTATCAATCGGAGAATGGCTTGATTTCTTATAAATTAGAGTCAATTCTCTATATATTTTGGAAATGAAGCCTTTATCAGAACCTTTGACTGTAAAAATGTTTTTCCCAGTTTGTTGCTTCCCTTCTAATCTTGTTTGCAGTAGTTTTGTTTGTACAAAGGCTTTTTAATTTGATATAATTATTTTTTTTATTTTGTGATCAGTAAAGATCTCTAGTTCATCTTTGGTCAAAAATTCCTTCCTCCTCCACAAATCTGAGAGGTAAACTATTCTATGTTCCTCTAATTTATTTATAATCTCATTCTTTATATCTAAATCATGCACCCATTTTGATCTTATCTTGGTGTACAGTGTTAAGTATGGGTCCATGCCTAATTTCTGTCATACTAATTTCCAGTTTTCCCAGCAGTTTTTGTCAAATAATGAATTTTTATTCCAAAAGTTGGAATCTTTGAGTTTGTCAAACACTAGATTGTTATAGTTATTTATGATTTTGTCCTGTAAACCTAACCTAATCCACTGATCAACTAATAGGTGGTTATACCCTCCCTGACTTCTTAGGGAAGGAGGTGAAAACATCAAAAAGAAGGAGAATAAAAGGTTAGGTTTAGATTCACAATTCTATCTCTAAACACAATAATACCACAAATAGATATCTAGAAGTGAAAAATATGAGTGTCTCTCTTCAAATTTTGACTACAAGATATTTTTTTCATTTTGAACTAATTGATGACTTTTTTAAAAATAATGCTGGGTTTTTTTTCTGTACTATACCAAAATCTAGAGTTGGAATGAAGACAGGGGAAAAAAACAATTCATTCTCTTGATATAATATCTACATCACTTAATTTATAGTACCACAGAAGTAGACAAATGAAAGTCACTATCAACATGTTATAATTCAACATCTATTTTAAAGAAGAAGCCCTTTTAGGTAATCTTGTATGAAAGATATATCAGCATACAAAGAAAGATACAAAGACAAAAACAGAGACAGAGAGAAATAAGTAGTTGATAGATAACTGAAATATTAACTAGTAGTCTATTAAATTTCTTTTTTATCATATTTTAAAATTTTCATATTAAAAACTAGATATAGCTAGATAAATCTACATATGAGCTATAATGTAATATTTAACTTTCTTTTAACATTTTTAGCACAGTGAATGTATTCATATTTTATTTTCTCATATATTCATTGCCTAATTTTAAGTTTTTATATACCACAATAGTTAATGCTTCTCATGTAGGTTTATTTAGCAACTAAATATTTGTGTTCTAAAGGCCTTTTATTTGATGAATTCTAAGATCACTCCAAATATTGTGAACAATAAAATAAATAGGGTAAAGTTTTACAAAAATTCAGTACAAATGTCTTTCTATTAGCTACCCTTTCAAAAATCTATATCCTAACTTTTTTCTGCAAAATGAACAGATCCTTACTGTAAAACTCACTTATTTAAACTATCTAAATGATCAATATGAAGATATTAGTTATCATTTATCATTATTATAAAATATTTTGCATAGCTTTAACAGCACCAAAGAAGTTTCTTTTAGAATTTTTTCAGAGTCGTGAATGAATATAATATTGTCTAAGCAGGAAAAAGTAACTATCAACAAAGAACTGTTTGAAAAAAACTTTTCTTTTGAAAGACAGCTTCCTCAAATCCTCAGATACAAATCTTCTGTCATTTGTTAAGGGTGCTGACATGAATACACTTATAGGGACTGTCTTTCTATGGTTTATGCACAAGAAAGTACATGATCAATTTTAAGGTACTTTTTTGCATTGCTGAAAGCAACTTCTGTGAATAGATTAGTCACATGAGAATATGAATAAATCTTGTGGACAAGCAAATAGCTCAATGAATCTAAGCTCAGGTGGCACAAACTGAAGTAAGGAGATAATATTTTAGTTTTCATTAAGAAAATAGATTGTAATATATTTCCAAAAATGTTTGCCCTCCTTTGAAATTAAATTGTCAAAATAATTGCCTTTCCTGCCTATAATCAATAAAGATGGATATGTGGGTAAAATCTTTGAAGGAAATAAAGCTTACAGAAGTACAGAATGCCTGATTTGAATGG
The DNA here is from genome assembly GCF_016432865.1 of Antechinus flavipes. NCBI lineage: Eukaryota > Metazoa > Chordata > Mammalia > Dasyuromorphia > Dasyuridae > Antechinus > Antechinus flavipes. The sequence goes on along the minus strand of NC_067402.1, from coordinate 251,315,492 downwards.
GCCCTTGGATAACAAGTAGTCTTGAAGTACCCAGGCGAGAGAAAAACAGGGCAGCCAAAATAATGAATTTTAAAGAACATTTATTGCTAGCTAGTTACTGAACTCCAACACCAACACGGGAGGGGTCAGTAATGGGTGGTCTCAGGGCTATATATTTATAGAAAGAAGAGAGAAACATCAAAATGTTTCTTGATACATTTGTCATAATAAAGGAATTTCTATTCTAAACAGGAGGCAAAAAGTTATCACTCTAAAGGGGTCATTCTAAGGCAGCAGAAAGCAGAATTTCTTTAAGCTTATCAGGTTGCCAAGGTCTCAAGACTCTCAGGACAATACATCTGGGTTATTAAAAATACCATCTGCATTAGGGAGTGAAGAAGTAGTAATAAACTTCTAACTATAAAAATTTAGGATTATGTTTCTCACTGTCCCATTTTGAGGTGCTTTTCTACTTCAGTCTGACCAGCACTATCTTAGGAATATATTTTTAAATAGTTCTTAGAAACAACTGTGCTGATATTGTTATTTTTTTCCAAAGCAGAGATCTTGAATGAATTTACTTAGGTCTCACTGCCTAAGAATATGGCATAATCACAAAGCCATGCTCCTTAACCATCGTTCCTTCTTGGTCTGAGAACTCTAATTAAATCATTATCAACAATATTGTTTATAGAGAGAGAAAGTATTAATGAAATGCCCAACTCTTCTAGTTATCATCTTTCTGATTTCCCAGAACATAACTCACATCCTTGAGTACTATAGTAGGTATATAAATTAGTTTAATCATTCTGAACTAAATTTGGAATAATATAGTAAAAGTGACTAAAATGCTTATATCCTTTGATGCTGAGATTCCACTGCCAGACATACATGATTAGAAGGGCAATGGCAAAAAGAAAAGCAGAATAAACAAAAAAAAATACTTTATTTATAGCATTTTTGGTAGCAAAGAACTGGAGTATGGCTAAACAAAACTATGGTAGATGGAAAAAAAAATGGAATGTGACTTAGCTTTATAAAATGGTGAACATCATTATAAAGGACAGTATGGAAAGACTTATATGAAAGAATAAAAATTAAAGGAGGCAGAATAAGGTAAATTATGCATCATGACCTTGACAATGCAAGTAGAAACATAAACAATAAAATTGAAAGTAAATACTCTAAAGCTATAATGATGACACTTTGTCAAACATCTCTGCAGAAGTTGGAAGCTATAGGTGAGGAATTCTATATAGAGTGTAAAAAAAAATCATTTAAATCTTATTGAATTATTTTCCCTCATTTTATTTTGTTTATTATAATGAATGTCATTTGGGTAGAGATAGAAAGAAAGACACATTGGGAAATGTATGTCATGTAAAAATCTAATATGCCAAAAATTATATCTTTTAAAGGATTTGCTTCAAATAATTGAGAAAGAAGATATCCAAGTAAGGCAGTCATGGTAGGAAAATGAATGATAACACAGAGATACACTCACACATGCAGTGGTAAAATACTTTGATGAAAGTATAGATGTATTTTCTTATTAGGTAGAACTTTTATGAGAACATATAAAAAAGCATTTTCTATCTTAAGAAGTTATAGAGGGATGGGATAGCACCACTGAAGTAAGTATCCATATTTATGGTATATCGTTGTGTGGGAGGTGTATCAAAGGAAAGACACATCCTCTATTAACAAAAACAAGGAAGACAACAAACATACTCTGTTTCTTTATCAACAGAGGCCATTCAAGATTTTCTGTGGTGCAAAATGTTATCATCCTAGCACTAAACAGGGGATGAGCCTATTTTAATTAAATTAGCCCTGAAACAAAATATATCTAGTCAATTTCTTGGCCTACTGGTCAACTTTTTCATCTATATAGAAACTACCAGATATTTACTCTATTTGTAATCTTCAAGAAATCCAGCTCACTTTCATATTATAATGAAGTGATATGGAATCAGAAAAATTAGTAAATATCAATAAAATAATAGGTTATGCAACATTATAAATATATTGGAGTTCTATTATTTTTCCAGAATAAACAAAATCCTGCTCATTTTTCGCTTTCTCTTCTCTGAAGCTATCCTATTTACTAAGATTTAAAGCAATCCTTGGGACTTTGTAATTTGTTTCTAAATTACCTATGCATTTATTTTAATTGATATTGTAGTTATTTGCATACTTAAAATTTTCCCAAGCATTGACAGAGATCATATCTTTCTCAACCTTATGTCTCAATCATTGTTTTTCCTAGATTTTACTAGATTATCTTAGCTTGAATAACTTTGGGAAGGCTACATATTTCAATCATAAAATGTGAAAACATAAAATAAATATTTTTTTATGTTACTTCATTTCAATACATAATGATGTGAATATGTAGACAGACATATTTCCCAGTGTTTTATCATTTTGCATGTTAATGTATCAATGCTACAAAAACTTCAATTATTTTAGGTTTCTGTTAATCTTGTAAAAGGAAAAGGTAGATATGTGATAAAATAGGGAAATGTAATTGCCTAAGTAATAAAGTTTCTAGAATATTGAGATTGATATGATTTTATTATGGAAATATCTTTGGGTTGTTTTCTTTACTGCAAGTAATCAGAAGTTAGGTTATACATTTCATTTAAAACATAATAACATTAATTCATTCCATATCTGAAGGGAAAATCAATGAAGCCAGAATCAGAATGAATTAAAAATCAAAAGTTCAAAATTGAAATTACAAGATTCAAGACTGATATCTAAAGCTATCTAAGAACATCCATTGAAATTCAACCAACAGAGTTGATAAAGATTGTGTAGTAGAGTCTCGTCAATTTATTTCTGCAAATAGAGTTCATGTTGACAATTTTGAATCAGTTCATTACCACCAGAAATGACTGAAAGTTAATATAAATAGAAAGTTTAATAGGGGAGAATTAATTCTTACAGATTATACAAGAAAATATTAGAAACTTCAACATATTGTTTATGATTATACATATATGTATGTATACACATAGATACATACATATGTCTATATGTGTATGTATGTGAGGGGGCAGGGGCCTGATCGATACCTAGTAAGACCAAATCTGGTACCTAGAATCATAAATCAGTAGTTTTCTATGTTTCATGGACTGACCAAATATAAAATAATATACTATAGATATAGAACTTATCATATGCCCCAAAGTGTAGAGTAATGGAAGCATTATAATAATATAACAAGAATCATTCCAAAGTACATAGTCAAATTTGCCCTTACTAGTTCCAGTTGAACATGGAGGAGTTTTATGTCTGCCTCAGGATATGCATAGAGCAGCTGGCACATGGAATGCTAGGCCTGAAGCTGGGCAGACCTAACTTTGAATCCAGTCTCAGACACTTACTAGTTTTGTGTCCCTGGACAAGTCACTTACTCCTGTTTGCCTCTGGATGTCATCTACAAAAATGAGCCAGAAAAGGAAATGGCAAACTGCTCCAGTATCTATGCTAAAAAAATTCCAAAGGACATCATGAAGAGTAAGACACAACTGAAATGATTGAACAACAATAACAACAACAACAAAAAAAAAGGCCATTTCAATAAATGTTGAAAGGCTAGAATTTTAAGAAACAAAAGTGTATCCTTATTGACTGAAATATATATATATATATATATATATATATATATATATATATTTATGTATATTTGGTGACTATGTATATTTACAAGTGAGTATCTTTATCCACAGAAGGTTTTTTTTTTTCCTTTCTAAATGGGGATAGGGTCAGGGCTGTTTCAAACTGAAAAGTAGTTGGTGGGGAGAAGATGCTTTCCTTATTCCTTACCATGACTGCTATATGCTGAGAGATCATTGCATATAAGGCATAAATCCGTTAGAGACAACCCCAATTCTTGGCTTTGGGCTACCTCTTTAGCTGTTCCTTCCCAATCTTAAATGAATAGTATGTATTCCAAGACAAAAATATCCAATCTTGGAAATGACCTTGGAAATGCTTGATTTTATTGTTCTGAATCCATTTGGGTCAGAACTGATTGACCCAAGGAGAGGAAGACCATATTAATTACTATTGTAGGCATGAAGATAATTACCAAGAAGAAAATTGACCCAAATCTAGATGCTTTTATCAGAAAACATGGACTAGGATTATTTAGATAGCACAGAAGTGAAATACAAAATACCTAAAAAGCAATCTTGCAAAATTCTTTATGAAATAGTTAAGTGATGCAGTGGGTAATCTCAAATACTGGAAAAATCATTTAATCTTTGCTGGCTTGTTCCTTTAAGTGTAAAATTAGGTTAATGATAGAACCTGGCTCCAAGTATTTTGTGGGGACCAAATTAGATAATATTCATAAAGGGTTAAGCATAGCACTCGAGTAGGTACTTAATAAATGCTTATTCCATTTGTTTATGTTTTATTCTGATGAATGTCAGCTTCTCAAAAGAATATGTTTTTAGTTGTTATTGGACCCTGTGTTATTTTATCAAAATGTACTATTAACATTTCTTTATGTGCATAAATTTTTTTAAAAATCTGTCCCATATCCAATTTATAATGCATGTTGAGAAATGCTCTATTCCTTCCCCACATTGGAGAGTCACAAATGTCAATTATAATTTGTGCTTTATCAAGGCTTCTTAAACTTTTTCCACCTGAGATCCCTTTTCACGAGAGAAACTTTTTTTTCATGAACCTGTGTATATAGATATATAAAATAAGTATACAAATCAAACATTTAATGACAATAACTCATAATTTCATGACTCTCACAGTAAATTACAAGAACTCATATGGAGTCACGAACCACAATTTAAAGAACTGGGCTTGATTTCTGGATATGAATTAAGTTTTAGACACAATATAATAAAAAGGAAAGTAACAACCTTCTTATTTAAGGCAATCTCCCTCTGTAAAAAACTAAGTCTGGAACATGTACCTAAAGCCAGAGAAGAAGGATTTCTTAGATCCTCAGATTCTTAGACAAAATTGTTGACTACAATTTCTCAGATATAACTTTGATCCAAAAAAAAAAAAGATCCAAAAAATTTTTTCAAAAAAAAAAAAAATGATGCTTTGCCAAATACACTACTTAGGCTTCAGAGCTTTTAATATATGGAAACAAAAGATTTTTTTTTTATTTAAAAATGGGAATCTCTGATACTGGAGTTGATCTAACAATTCTAGTGGGATTATGGAAAATGAGATTAGCTTTAAATATTTTGATTTAATTATAAAAAGAAACAGTCTATAGAAAACTGAATGTTTAAAAAGTAGAATATTGATTTATTCTAGAACTTTCTGAAATTTCAAGATGAAATGAGAATATTAATACTGACAATAATTATTATAGTTTTATAATATAAAATAACTAATTTTATACTACATTTATTTAATTAAATTTTATTGTATACACACAAACATAATTTTTTATATATATACATATATATATATATATAATTTCAAATTGGAAGTGTATGGAGTATCACTGTCATTTAGCAGATGAGGAAACTGATGTTCCAAAAGTTTAATATTCCAATGTCACATCTTAATAAATGGCCAAGTCCCCAAATCAACACAATGTTCTTTCTACAAGTTCAAATATTCTTAACCTGAAATTCCCTGACTTCCAAAGGATCTAGGAATATATTCCTTTCTGTTTTCTCTTTTTTTGGGGGGGGATTTTTACAAATTTTTATTCTTTAGTCACTTTTCAGTGATGTGTGACTTTTTCTTGACCCTATTTAGGGTCTTTTTGGTAGAGATATTGAAATGCTTTGCCTTTTCCTTCTCCATTTCATCTTATAGAGGAGGAAACTGAGGCAAACAAGGTTGAGTGATACAGTTGGCATCTGAGGCTGCATTTAACTGTGGTCTTCTGACTACAGGCCTAGCACTTTACCTGCTAAAATGTCTAGTTGCAAAAACTTGGAATTTTTAATATTTTATAATTATATTTAATAAAGGTTTTTTATCCTTTTAAGCATATTTATTTTATTGTTTGAATTTAAATATATTATTTTGAAGAGTTAATAGATATAAGGCTGATAAATATGTCTTTCATATAGATGTACAAAAGGTTAGCAACTCTTGGAGGTGTGAGGAGGGAAAGGAGAAGAAAAATTTTTTAAATAGGAATAAAAGAAGAGAGGAAAAGAGAAGAGGGAAGAGGGAAGAGAAGGACAGAGAGCAAGGAAGAGAAAGGGAGAGGGGAGGGGAGGAGAGAAGTAAGAGAGAAAAAAAGGAGCAAAAGGGAGAGAAGAGGGGAAGAGAGGAGGAGAATAAGGAGAGGAGAGAAGAAAAAAATAAGAAAAAAGGGAAAAGAAGAAGAGAGGGGAGAAGAGAAAAAAGAAATAGAGAGAAAAAAGAAGTAAATGCAGGTGAAGAGCAGAGAAGAGAGAATGAGAAAGAATAAGAAATAGACTATGTAATATTAATTTAAATTTAGAATATGCATTTTTAATATTTCTGCTTTCTTCCTATTGTTTTCTAAGGTTTCTGAAAGATCCATAATAAATCTTGAACATATTTATAATTTATGGATTGACGGTTATTGATTTGGAGTGTGTATTGTGTGTGTGTGTGTGTGTGTTTGTCTATGTATCTATCTTTTCCATCTGAACCAAATAACATCATAAAGCTGAGCACTTTGTTTGACTCCTTCGATTCCTTAATGAAATCCATCTGGAAGAGAAACCTGAACATTTGCATACATCTGGGCACAAATACCATGTTGCTACAAAACTGATTAATAATTGTATTTAGAAGGCCATAATTAGCTATATTTACATCTTGGTGCCAGTGGGAAAGAAGAAAATGAATATTTATCATTCCTTCCTTGCTTTAATTTAAAAAAGCTGCTAACTGAAGTTGCAGACTACATGTACAGGATTTCTGAATATCTTAATATGAGGAATAACTGCTGCGTTCCTTTCATCCTTTTGGGTAAAGAACACATGGATAGACATGGACATTTGATGATTTTTAAAATTGTTTTAAAGTCATGTTTATATTTATACATTTATGATATCAAGGAAAATAAATACTTCAGATGGGGGAGGGGCCTGGCATGTTTCTTATTAGGAGCAACCCAGCCTTGAGAGATTATAGTTGGTTTTCAGAAATAAGACTGTGGGCTGTGGTTAGTGTAACTCGAGCCAACTCTAAACAAAATGTGGGCACTCAGTTTTAAACAGACTCTCTACACTGTAGTCATTGGGGAAAATGAGTTTGATTCCATACATCTGGCAAAATACAGAAATGATAAGATGATTCTTTTTATGTATAATGTGTAGTGCTTTTTCAAAGACAGCTTTAGACACCGTCTTTCATTAAACTTCCGTCTGGTGAGATGAATGGAAACAATCACACCTTTATTTTCTATGTGTGCAGCTATTCTATGGGGAATTCATGGGAGGATGTAGACAAAAATCATACAGTATGAAAAGGCAAATAGGGTGTGCTCTGCATTGGTGTGATATTACCCACACAGCTTAACATTCATTCATATGCACAAGCATGCACACCTATACACATGTAGTCATTCATGCAAACACTAGTATATACATACAAACTTCTTCATGGGAAATATACTTTTCACAGACTACAAAATCCACTTAATTGGGCAAGCTTTTGACTTGTTTCACAAGGATATGTCTATGTAGGTGTGCATATATGCATGTATATGTATTTGCATACACATATAATGCACTGGGCACATATACACACAAATGTAGACCTTCATATATGTATTCATATATAAGTATACATATGTGTATATACATGTGTGTGTGTGTGTATATATATATATATATATATATATATATATATATATATATAACATAGATACTTGTATAATAGTTCTGGTTAAATTTAAACAGAAGAAGATAATGCTACAGAACATTTGAGAAAATTTTGAATTCTCTTAAAATACAAATTTGCAAAAAAAAAAGTGTTTTGTTTTTTTTTTCATTAATGTATTCTCAACAAATCTACTTGGCTAAATGTAATGGAATTCTTACTACCTCATAAAAATAAATATAAAACTAGCAAATGACTCTAAAAGATGAATAGGAAGAAGAAGACTCTAAAAAATACATAGGGCAGGGTTTTTGACTTGTGTCACAAGGGTATGTCTAGGTAGGTATGCATATATGCATACATGTGTATTTGCATATAGGTACTGGGCACATATACACACAAATGTAGATATACATGTGTGTATGCATATGTAAACATATATATATATATATATAATATATATATATATATACACACACACATAGATAGTTTACTTATATAATAGACTGGGTTCAATTTTGAACAGAAGAAGATAATGTTATAGAACATTTGAGAAAATTTGGAATTCTCTTAAAGTACAAATTTGCAACAACAACAACAAAAAAGGTTTTGTTTTTTTTTTTCATTAATATATTCCCAACGATACTATCTGGCTAAAAGTAGTAAAATTCTTATGACCTCATAAAACTAAATATAAAACTAGCAAATGAATCTAAAAGATAAATAGAAAGAAGAATAAAAATGTATAATCAGGCTACATCTGTGGATCAACAATGTTTTATACCTGGAAAATTACAAAAAATGATATGGAATCATCTTATACCTATATATAACTATCATATATTTTGTCTTGCTTGGTAAGGTAATGTAATTATTTGTTGATTTCCTTTGATTTCCCATTTCTAATTATTGAATTTTATTAAAAAGTAAAATTTTGTCAATTATTGGTCAATATAGACTCAAATCACTTTCACTTGCTTCACACACACAGAGATTTCTTGCAAATTTCAGTTGTGAACCAAATATCTTATACTATATCCAATTCTTAACAAACATATATTGCTGTGCTTTAACATGATGACACTGCAGTCTCATCTTATGTGCAGTTGTAATTTTAATTAATTTTTTAAATGTCACTTTCTATGAATAAACTTTCAGTATGAGAATTTGGGGTACCCATATACTTTGATGATAAAGAATATATATATATATATATATATATATATATATATATATACACACACACATAGATAGTTTACTTATATAATAGACTGGGTTCAATTTTGAACAGAAGAAGATAATGTTATAGAACATTTGAGAAAATTTGGAATTCTCTTAAAGTACAAATTTGCAACAACAACAACAAAAAAGGTTTTGTTTTTTTTTTTTTCATTAATATATTCCCAACGATACTATCTGGCTAAAAGTAGTAAAATTCTTATGACCTCATAAAACTAAATATAAAACTAGCAAATGAATCTAAAAGATAAATAGAAAGAAGAATAAAAATGTATAATCAGGCTACATCTGTGGATCAACAATGTTTTATACCTGGAAAATTACAAAAAATGATATGGAATCATCTTATACCTATATATAACTATCATATATTTTGTCTTGCTTGGTAAGGTAATGTAATTATTTGTTGATTTCCTTTGATTTCCCATTTCTAATTATTGAATTTTATTAAAAAGTAAAATTTTGTCAATTATTGGTCAATATAGACTCAAATCACTTTCACTTGCTTCACACACACAGAGATTTCTTGCAAATTTCAGTTGTGAACCAAATATCTTATACTATATCCAATTCTTAACAAACATATATTGCTGTGCTTTAACATGATGACACTGCAGTCTCATCTTATGTGCAGTTGTAATTTTAATTAATTTTTTAAATGTCACTTTCTATGAATAAACTTTCAGTATGAGAATTTGGGGTACCCATATACTTTGATGATAAAGAATATATATATATATATATATATATATATATATATATATATATATATTTAAAAGTGATTTTAAACATAAAATCTTAAATGAACTATATATATTTTATTAAAATACAATTTATTTTTAAAAGATTTCTATTTTCTCTCAATTTTCAAATAAGGATCTAATATGTCCTCCTCTCCTTTCCTTTTCTCTCCCTTCTTCTTTCTCCTTTTCTAAATTCTCTCCTCTAATATCCACTTCCCTCTGTTGTCCTTCTTTCAAATTCATTCTCCCTTTTTTCATTCTCTTTTCCTTTTCTTTGTTTTCTATCCTCAGTGAGGAGACTACTAACACTACACCCCTTTCTTACAGAAGTCTATTTGATATATGGTTGACCTAGGAACTTTTTTAGGAAAAGGGGAAAGGAAAGGGGGGAAAAGAAAAGGGAAAAGGGGAAAGGAAAGGGGAAAGGGGAAAGGGGAAAGAAAAAAAAGGAAAAGGGAAGGGAAGAGAAGAAGAGGTAAGGGGAGAAGAGGAGGGAAGGGGAGGAAAGAGAAAATGAGGGAAGGGGAGGGAATGGAAGAGGAGGGAAGGGAAAGGGAGGAGAGGGAAGAAGAAGAGAGGGAAGTGGAGGGGAGGGAAGGGGAAGGTGTACATGTTCTATGTGTATCTAGGGACTTTGGCATACTTGCCTGCCATCTCTATGACTGAACTCTTTTCATAAGCAATATTGATTTGCCGTATGTCTGAAATTTACTCTTTTCTTTGACTATAACTTCTGGGAATTTTTAAAAAAATCTTTCATGATGACAAACGATTCTCTTGAATATGTAGAAAAACTTTTCTTTGGTCACATATATATTTTTGTGTTATATCTGGAAATTGGAAAGATGAATACAGAGAGGCTTGGAGAGACTTACATGAACTGATGCTAAGTGAAATGAGCAGAACCAGGAGATCATTATATACCTCAACAACGATACTGTTTGAGGATGTATTCTGATGGAAGTGGATCTCTTTGATAAAGAGAGCTAATTCAGTTTCAATTGATCAAGGATGGACAGAAGCAGCTACACCCAAAGAAAGAACACTGGGAAATGAATATAAACTGCTTGCATTTTTGTTTTTCTTCCCGGGTTATTTATACCTTCTGAATCCAATTCTCCCTGTGCAACAAGAAAACTGTTCAGTTCTGCACACATATATTGTATCTAGGATATACTGTAATCTATTTAACATGTAAAGGACTGCTTGCCATCTGGGGGAGGGGGTGGAGGGAGGGAGGGGAAAAATTGAAACAGAAGTGAGTGCAAGGGATAATGCTGTAAAAAAAATTACCCTGGCATGGGTTCTGTCAATAAAAAGTTATTTTTTAAAAAATAAATAAATAAATAAAAAGGAGGGAAAAAAAAAGAAGAAAATGTAATCAAAATTGAAACAAGTAAAGAATACACCAATTCTGCCTTTAACAGAAGAGAAGGAGGAGGAGGACAAGGAGAAGGGGAAAAGAAGAATATAGACAGATAGGGACAGAGATGGAAAAATGGATAGGGAGACAGAGACAGAGAAAGGAATAGAGAGGCAGAGAAAGAAAGAGACAAAAAGAACAGATAAGCTGATGTATGATAGTTGAAATAATTTAATCAATAATCAAACATCAATAAAAACTTATTAAGCTTTCAGTTTTAGGAATTATTCTGGATACTAGAAGTAAGTATATACAATTCAGATAGTTTCTACCCTCCACAAGCTTAATGAAAGAATTGTGATTTGCTTCCAAATTCCTTATCTCTTTTCACCGTCTATATACTTGATGGATAGTTTACTACCTTGGTAATAATATATCTGGGGATGATGAAATTGAAACTATTACCACTCATATGAAAGAGTGTTCCAAATCACTATTGATCAGAGAAATGCAAATTAAGACAATTCTGAGATACCACTACATACCTGTCAGATTGGCTAAGATGACAGGAAAAAAATAACGATGAATGTTGGAGGGGATGCGGGAAAACTGGGACACTGATGCATTGTTGGTGGAGTTGTGAACGAATCCAACCATTCTGAAGAGCAATCTGGAATTAGGCCCAAAAAGTTATGAAACTGTGCATACCCTTTGATCCAGCAGTATTACTTCTGGGCTTATATCCCAAATAGATACTAAAGAAGGGAAAGGGACATGTATGTGCCAAAATGTTTGTGGCAGCCCTGTTTGTAGTGGCTAGAAACTGGAAAATGAATGGATGCCCATCAATTGGAGAATGGCTGGGTAAATTGTGGTATATGAATGTTATGAAATATTATTGTTCTGTAAGAAATGACCAGCAGGATGAATACAGAGAGGCTTGGAGAGACTTACATGAACTGATGCTAAGTGAAATGAGCAGAACCAGGAGATCATTATATACTTCAACAACAATACTATATGAAGATGTATTCTGATGGAAGTGGATTTCTTTGACAAAGAGACCTAACTCCGTTTCGATTGATAAATGATGGACAGAAGCAGCTACACCCAAAGAAAGAACACTGGGAAATGAATGTAAACTATTTGCATTTTTGTTTTTCTTCCCAGATTATTTTTACCTTCTGAATCCAATTCTTCCTGTGCAACAAGAGAACTGTTCAGTTCTGCAAACATATATTGTATCTAGGATATACTGCAACATATTTAACATATATAGGACTGCTTGTCCTCTAGGAAAGGGGATGGAGGGAGGGAGGGGAAAAATCGGAACAGAAGCGAGTGCAAGGGATAATGTTGTAAAAAAAATTACCCTGGCATGGGTTCTGTCAATAAAAAGTTATTATAAATAAAAAATAATAATAATAATGCATCTGGGTTTTTTTAATTTGTTTTTTTTTTATTCTCATTTCCCCCTCCATTGTTCTCCACACAAAGTTCTTTAAAACCACTTTTTCCCCAACCTCTGGCTTCTGGGCCCTCCTTATACATTATAATATACATTCCTACTCCCTTGACCCTTTTTTTACAATTCCCTTTCTAAAAACTATTGGCCTGCAAGAATCACAATTCAGTCATCAGTCCTCTCTAATTTTTTTTCCAAGTTAAATCTGTGATTTCATCATTGACGAGAGCTTCTGGTGAGAAATTTGCTTTATGATACATATCAAGTTTCCCAACAACTTATAGTTTTAGAAAGTTGCCTTTAGTACATTCCCATAGTTTAATACAATCCCATAGTTCAGAGGAGAGACATGAATGCATAACCAAAACTAATGACAGCTTTCAATGCACTACAAAAATCTCTTCACTGAGAAATTAAAACCATTTTTAGTAATGTGAAAATAATGCTCTGAATCACTATTGGTCAGAGAAATTCAAATTAAAACAGTGTCTAGGTATCTCTCAGACTGGCTAAAATGACAGGAAAAGATAATGATGAATGTTGGAGGAGATATGGGAAAACTGGGACACTCATACATTGTTGATGAAGTTGTGAACTGATCCAACCCTTCTGAAGAGCAATATGGAACTATGCCCAAAGGGCTATCAAACATTGATCCAGCAGTGTCTCTACTGGGCTAGTATCTCAAAAAGATAATAAAAAAGGAAAACATCCACAAATGCAAAAATGTTTGTAGCAGCCCCTTTTGTAGTGGGAAGAAATTGGAAACTGAGTGAATGCCATCAGTTGGAGAATGTCCGAATAAATTATAGTATGTACATGCTATGGAATATTATTGTTCTATAAAAAATATCAGCAGGTTGATTTCAGAAAGACTTGGAGAGACTTAGATGAACTGATGCTGTGTGAAGTTTAAGTAGAAACAAGAAAACATTGGACATAGCAATAACAAGATTAAATGATGATAAATTTTGATGGATGTGACTTTGCAACAGTGAGGTGATTCATGCCATTTCCAATTGTCTTGTTAATGAAGAGAGTCATCTGCATGACAGAGAGGACTATGGGAACTAAATGTGAATTATAGCAGTTTTACGGTTTTTGTTGTTTGCTTGCATTTTGTTTTATTTCTATTTTTTTTTCCTTTTTGATCTGATTTTTCTTGTTTAGTATGATAATTGTGGAAATATGTATGGAAGGTATATTGGATTATTTGTTGTCTAGGGATGGGAGTAGAGGGAAGGGAGGAAGAAAAAAATGGAATACAAAATTTTGCCTAGATGAATTGAAAACTGTGCATATGTTTTGAAAATAAAAAAGCTTTATTAAAAAAAAAGAATCTCTTCACTGATACTCCTACTTACTATGAAATGGAATTTATTTAGTTCCATTAGGATATGTAATTCACTTTGTTAATTGTCCATAATTGATGCAAGGATTATCTTTTTTATTCTCTTATTGATGATTTCTGAGGCATACCCAATCCTTCCCTAATAAAAGTATAATATTCATAGATTCAAAATTATGGATGAGGAAATCACAAAGTATTCTCAGATGCCATTTTCTTAAGCATTAATTGCTTAACTTCTTCAGATACACACACACATTCATGAGTACTTCATTTAGAAGCATTAACATAAATACCCTTCTAAACAGCATAATTCATACAGTGATAGACTTGGAGTCTGAAATAACTGAATACAAATTCTAACAAAGTCTCTTACTAGTTGTGTGACTATGGAAATATCAATTTACATTATTAATCCCATTTTCCTCATCTGAGAAATGGGAGTATAGTGAGGATGAGTTAAGATAATAGGGGAATGGTGTTTCGAAAACATCAAAGTGCTTCATGAAGAGTAGCTATTACTAATAAATACCACAGCATCCCCTTAGGTTTCTCACTGTTTGGCCATCACTATTTATGGCAATTCTCTTATCATTAAATCTAGAGGTATAATTAATTTATACCAACCTGAATAATGGGGGCAGGATGTATTCTTCACATTGAAAAATTTTAGGAGAGTTCTTTTCAGGTCTTAAAAATAGGAATTAGGAATATAGGAGGGATGTTTATTTTTATGGAATATTGATAAATGATTATCTCTCTGTCTTTCCATAGGATGTTACTAATCAGTACTTCTCATTTCTTCCCCTGGTCATTACTCTCTTCTAGTGGATGACCACTGTCATCATAGAAATCCATCATTAAATACTAATTTTGCATTTTCCTCTAAAAGCATAATTTTCGTTATTTTTATTCCAAGAGATTATAGATATAGTGGAAGATTTGGGCTGACTAGATCTGTTCACATCCTGCTTCTAGAGCTTGCTATGTCGACTTGGACAAGTTACTTAACCTTTCTCCATTTCAGTGGAGATGGGGATAATAATAAATTAAATTATTTATTTTAAATGTGGATAATAATATCACCTACCTCCCAGTATTTTTTGAGTATGTGTTTTATAATCTTTAAAACATTCTATAAGTGTTATCATTATCATCATCATTACCATCACCATCATTGTTATTGTATTTATTGTTATTATTAATATCTATTGCTTGGTCCCAAATACCTGACTTAACCATGTTTTCCCTTTGCTTCTCACATACTGCTAACTTCTCTCGCAGGTTAAGATTATCTTTTGTGTCTTCATATCTTTTTTCTTTTTTTGTGTGTGCTTCTCAAATCACTTTTTCTCAGCAACTTTTTTTCTCTCCCTAATTTTCAATATAGGTAGTTTTTCCTCTAGCACTTCTACCTTCTGTTCTAAAGTGAAATAACTTCTCTTATATAATAGTTCCTTTTCCTTTCTAAATTTGCTGTAGGGAAGATTGCTAGAACTCTATTATTTTTATTGGTTGTTTGGAGCAATGAAAAACAATACTGAACTGGACCTACAATGCGTTAGGTTCAGATGTTAGCTGTTATGTTATATCTTGTGTTACCTTTGACAAATTCCCTCACCTCACTAGCCTCGAGGTCCTTGCTGTAAAATAAAGTCAAATTAAAAGGCCTCTAAAATCACTCTACATAAGAGGTTCTAAATCCTTTTTTGCATGTGTGTTTCATGTCAATCATTAGATTGTGAGATTCTTGTGATTAGGGACTTATGCTTTTCTCTGTAACACCAGGACTTAGCATATTATCTAGCACATAATACGTGCTTAATATGTGTTAATTGATTGACTGACTTGACTGATAATTTGGTAGATTGGTAACTCTGATGATATTTTTATCATCATAGATGTGATGCTTCACACACAGAAAAAATGCTTTTTGAATAATTATTTCACATAAGTGAAAATAAAGATGTATTGTTTTCCTTCAGAACACTGATTTTTTTTGAGCAAGTTATTACTATTCTGGTTGAATCACCTCTTAAACTTAATGCATGTACTAGATAGATCCCAAAGACCTTTCACATTCTATAATTATCATCATACATTTTTATGATCCTTTCTAGTTATAAGAAAGAAGTCAATTAAAAAGATAGCATGAGCTTGAGAGAATAAATGGAAGGGTTAACATTTAACAGCATGAATGAAAAATACATACAAAGCAGGAAAATAGTTTTGTGATAATAACTCTAGAGAGAAGATGGAATGTCATATTAGATTCTTTTGGTCTACTGTGCTAAAATGGTAAGATGTTGGCTAGAAGGGGAAAATATGTTCAATTTAAGCATAAGTGAAGAATTATTGCTATGAATATGGAAACAAGACAGATTAATAACCACTTGGTAGAGGAAAAAGAAAATTGAAGAGATTGAGATAATAATAAGTATTTGTATCTTTACTCTGCCCAGGGGATCTTTTCTCTCTCTGGCTCAAGGCCATTCTTTCTCTTCTACCCTCTGGAACATCCCTATCCAATAACTCTCTACCCATGATTTCAGCTAGAGGCAGGATCAGGAAAATGAAGAGAGAAATGATTAAAGAGTAAAAGTTATTTTAGCTGAATATACCTGAATAAGAGCAAATCAAGGCTGCTGGAGGAAGTAGGTTTGGGCAGAACCCATAGGCCTTTGTTTCTAAGTTATTCTCCATGTTTCTCTATAGCAGCAATCCTATGCTTGTGTATCTATGGCACAGGATGATCCCCCTTTATTCTCATGTCTTACTCTGTTCCTGTTCATTCTTTTCTTTTTGTTTGTTTTGTTGTTGTTGTTTTTATTTTTTGCAAAGAAATTAGGTATAAGTAACTTATCCAGCGCCACACAGCTAGGGAGTGTTAAGTAGTTGGACTGGATTTGAGCTCAAATTCTCCTTACTTCAGAGTCAGGGCTCTATCTACTATGCCATCTAGCTGACCAACTATTCATTGTTTCTAATTTTCTTGCCTTGTTTGTGCATCATTATTTTCATGTCATCTCCATCATTTGATTGTGAGCTCCTCAAGAATAGATTATGTATTAACTTTGTTTGTATCCCCAGTATTTAGTGCAATATCTGGCACACAGTAGGTGCCTAATACATGTTTATCGGCTGACTAATATAAGAAAATAACTGATTTCAACTTATGTAAAACAATGAAGATTAAAAGGAGTCATATTGTCAACTGAAAAACTGAAATAAAAATTCAATTATGTTATCTTAGATTAAAAGGAAGGATCACCCAAATTATCCAACTTGTCCCAAAACAGAAACCCACTTTACAGCATAGTCAATATGTATGTGAGTCCTCTAGTCTCACCATTTGATTGACTTTAGAGGCATTCCAAAATGGTTCAGCACCAATCAATCTCTTTTTCCACCACTCTCTCTTGAGCAATCTTAATGAAACATTAAATCATTATATGAGAGATAACTGAATGCAGAGAGGATCTAATGCCAAGTGGCCCTGAAAGTCAAGATTTTATGTTTGTTCCCATCCATTTATTATTTTCTATTCCAGGTAAAGAGAGTAATCTTACAAACTAGAAATTTTCCAAAGTCATCCTGAGATAGCACCAACATCCTAGCATTACAGAATTTGAGTTATAAACTGGGTCTTCTAACCAGCCAAACATTATGCTACAAAGAAGGCACGACTTTTTTTTTTTTTTTTTGTTCTGAGTCCAGTAGAAGAGGAGATTCATCCTGTAATCATTCACCCTTTGGATGTGAACTTGGTGTGACCAATGTTTTGTAGAAACTGATCTAAGTCTTCAGCTTGCTATCTGAGAACTGAGATGGTTTAGTGGAATGTACGCCTCAGAGATTAAGGGTTGAAATGCTTCTACTATTCATGCTTTATATTTGGCAAAATTCATTTTCAAAAGCTATCAAAAGTTAAATACTCAAATTGAACTGAAATAGTAGTCATTGGCCTATAAAATGGAAATTATACAACTAGTAGAGGCTTAAGTAGTAGAGAAATTAATAATTCCAATATCTCACAATACTCTCTGGAGTCCTCAGAAGAGAGGTATACAGTTTAGCTCTGATAGGAGAGCCAAAAAAGTATTTTCCTACACATACCTTCAAAATCTTTCGCACTTAACACATTTATGGCTTTCAATCAATATTTGTTGACATTCAGGTTCATTGCCATTCTAGTTATCCTCTATTATCCTCATTCTCTTCACAGTTTTAACACTCTCCACCTCAGGCCAAATGATAATTTCTAGTATTTTGCTAAAGGGCTGCCACACTGTCCTAGTTCTTTGCTTTTCTGTTCTTCTCTCTTTACTGGGTATTCATCCTATGGGGGTAGAAACAAACCAAGAAATGTAGATATAAATAAATAGATACACACATATATTCATACTCATTAATTTCCAATTGAATATTGATTTCTGAAGACATTCTCATCTTCATTGTGTTACACTGTTTTAACAAAAAAAAAGGTGCTTATGATTAACAGACTGTGGTTCATTCTTTCAAATGAGTTTATGTTCTATAAACTATCTTTTGCAGTTATGACTTAATTATTAATAAGGGAATCAAGGATATCCTGTATGAGTATATCCCTAGATACTCAGGTTCCTTGATATTGTGAGTGTTATTTGTCTCTAAGTTTCATTTTAAAATGCAGAAAAACAGAGTCAGTATCCTTACCTTATTTATTTCCTTATATTTGAGTCTACAATTTGTCTGAATAGCTTAGATCACAGTTATTGTAATTATGCACAATCTCATGTTGTTTGGTTTATTGTTCCTTTCTTTTTTGATTTATATCTTTGTTCTAGTTGATTATTGGTCTGAATACACAGCTGACTAATTCAGCAATGACCCCCACATTAATAACCATCTGGATTGCCAAGAATACTCAAATTTACTGTTGATGGTTGTTGCTTATGTCAAGCAATTTCTGAATCTCTTCTTGAAGAAACTATTCATAATGTACATGTGAGACTCCCAAATACACTATGTACATTTATCCACTTTTATTTTTTATCCTCAAAATATTTTTCAAATTTCTTTTTTACATGACTCTCTCCAGTGCCCGATTTATGTTGAAGTCATAAAACAATGTATAGTTTAAACTGATTTAGAATATTGGAGTGGGATCTTTACTTGGTTCTCTCCTACAATTATTGATACATATGAATCATTAGATAATATCTTATATAAGGTAAATGACCTAATTATTCTTCCCATCTGTTTAAAACTTCATAGTTTTTTTCCAACTTCATAGAGTTTATGTAATGTGTGTGTGTGTGTGTGTGTGTGTGTGTTGTTCAATTCATTCTGTAATGTTTCAATCCTTCAGATGTTGAAGAAATATTTTTAACTTATACTAATAGAAGTAAGTTAATTTTTATACTCAGCTTAAAACCTACAAAGTTCTTAATACTCTTGAGTTATTATCATTTTAAATATTCACTGGATAAGATTAAAGGCCTTTTAAAATTTTGTCTCTAGTTGTTTTGGTTATCAAGACTAAAGAACTCATCACCTACTAGTTGACCTACTTATAATGAAGCTTTCTATATTAGGATGGTTAATGCCCATACAGAATAAGAAAAAAAAGTCACCAGGTACTATAATTAAAGCTTTATATTTTTTAAATTTGCAATTTCCCAAGATGCCTATTTAAGGCATAGCTATAAAGACAACACTATGTTGTGGTCCACATTGAGTCCCTATAGTCCTCTTTCTGAATATAGCTGGCTATTTCCACCACAATTCTCTTTGAATTGGCCTGAATCTCTTTATGCTAAAAAGAGGTAAGTCCATAATAGTATCATCACATAATCTTGTTGTTGCTATGTAGAATGTTTTCTTGGTTCTACTCACTTCATTTAGCATCAATTTATGTAAATCTCCTCAGGCCAATCTGAGACCACCATGCTGATTGTTTCTTATAGAACAATAATATTCTATTATATTCATACACCATAACTTATTCAGCCATTCTCCATTTGATGGACATCCATTCAGTTTTCAGTTCCTTACCACTACAAAAAGGGATGATATAAACATTTTTGCACTTGTGGGTCTTTTCCAATTTTTATTTTATTATTTTTTTTTAGGATATAAACCCAGTAGAGACACAGGTAGTTCAAAAGGTACACACGTTTTGATAGCAATTTGGGCATACCTTCAAATTGATCTCCAGTATGCTTGGATCAATTCACAACTAAACAAATATGTGTGGGTCCCAGTTTTCCTGCAACCCCTCCAACATTTATCATCTTTTCCTATTACCTTAGCCAATCTGAGAGATGTGAAGTGATAGTTCAATTGTCTTAAGGTGCTTTTTCTCTAAATCTATGGTAATATAGAGATTTTTTTTATGTGATTAGAAATGGTTCTAATTTCTTCATCTGAATATAGTCTGTTAATAAATTTTGAATATTTATTAATTGAGAAATGGCTTGCATTCTTGTAAATTTAAGTTAATTCTCTATATAGTTTAGAAATATGGTCTTTATTATAACCTTTGGTTGTAAAATTTTTCCCAGGTTTTTTGCATCCTTTCTATTCTTGACTGCTTTGATTTTGTTTGTATAAAACCTTTTTAATTTAATATAACCAAAATTGTCCATTTTGCATTTCATGATGTTCTCTAGTTCTTCTTCATTCATAAATTCCTTCCTTCTTCACAGATTTGAAAGGTAGATTATCCCTTGTTTCCTAATTTGCTTATAATATGACCCTTTATGTCTAAATCATGAATGCATTTTGACCTTATCTTGGTACAGTGTTGATTATTGGTTAATCCCTAGTTTTCTGCCATACTATTTTCCAATTTTTTCAGCAATTGTTGTCAAATAGTGAGTTTTCATCTGACAAGCTGGAATCTTTGGGTTTATCAAACATTAGATTACTATAGTTATTGACTATTGTGACGTATGAACCTAACCTATTGAACTAATCCACTACACAACTTCTTAGAAAGTACCAAATGGTTTTTGTCACTATAATATAGTTTTAGCACTGGTACAGCTAAATCATCTTCATTTTGCATTTGTTGTCATTTATTCCCTTGAAATTCCATACCTTTTGTTCTTCTAGTTGAATTCTGCTATTACTTTTTCTAGCTCTATAAAGTAATTTCTTGAAAGTTTGATTAGTATGGAAGTGAATAAATACATTAATTTAGGTAGAATTATAATTTTTATTATGTTAGCTTGGCCTGCTCACTAGTACTTGTTGTCCCAAGATGATTTTTTTAACAACTATTATGCAATAAAGAAGGATATTTGTTAAGAATCTTTATGAATAATTCAATAGCCTAATTTATATTTGAGTTTGATACTGTGGAGTAGAGTACTAAAAAATTAAATGACTTGTCCATAGTCACATAGCTAGTATATATTAGATACATAATTTGAATATGTCTTAAAGATTGTAATCTATCAAAGTTGCTATGCTACCTATATTTGTACAAATTATACAAGGATAAATGCCATGAGTCAAAGACACAAATTATCAATAGATGTTGTTCATAGATATTTAATTGAATTTCAGATGGAAGAATCAAATATGATACATTTTTAAGAGAAAGTTAAGGAAGTGAAAAAAATTTTTGAGATAAAAATAAAGGAAAAAAATCATATAAGTGAAATACAGATCATGAAGTAATTGAAGATTTTATATCTTCAATTAAGAAGATAATTCTTAAAAAAAAAAAAAGAAGAAGAAGAAGGAAGGAAAGTTAAATTATTTAAAATAAATAAATATTTGTTTTAAAGTACCATTTAATAAATGTTTCATTGATTAAGAACACCAAAGTGTACATATGAAAATAAAACAAATGAATATGTGAAAAGCGAGAAAGAATTACAGCAAAAGAGTTGAAAATATTGTGAAATGAGAAAAAGAAAGCTTTTTCTCCCTCCTTGGATTAAATATAAATTCCTTTTCTTTGTTTATGAAAGCCTTCACAATCTGGTCCCAATTTATGTACCATACACATTAGATATTATTCTTTTCTTTTCACTCTACAATCTAGTTCAAATGACCTTCTCTCTCATATTCACAGATAATATTCTATATATCTCAACAAACCTCTTTTTGACATGTGTAGAAGACATTTCCTCCTAAACTTTACCTTGACTCCATTTCTTCCTTAGAAATGCATATAAGGAACCATGGTTAACATAAACATTTTCATCATTTGCAACTGCTACCCTTCCCCTGTAATTACATTGCATTTATTTTATATTTATTCAGCATATACTTGTTTTAAAGATACAAACCCACATTATCTCTTAAAAACATAGATACAAAATGCTGTATTTAAAAAAAAAATGGAATGTTGCAGAAAAGAGAATTTGATCTAGCAGTTAAGAGTAACCTTGGGAAAAATGTTTCTCTCAACTAAGTCAGGGATAATATGTGGGTTGCTTTTAATCTGTGGTGATCTATGAAATAAAACTTGGATGAAACACAAAGATATAAGTTCTTTTTTATGAGGACAATCATAATAAAGAATCATTAAGAAGACTTTATGAAGAGTCTGAAAAGAATTGACTTAACAAAGTATTCTGGAAAATATGTATCCTGTGTTTCCTATTTAGATTCCACAGAAAGAAAAAAAAGATGACTAACTTCACTTATTTGTTGAGAGACTAAATTTATTTCTGCAATATGAAGATTCTTGGGAAAGACATTGTATTATCTATGTGCCTTAGAAAACTCCATAACACTTACATAAGCAGTCTTTGAAATGTTTTGGTCTCCTGTACTAAGATTTTGCCACTGACAAACTCACCGATTGTGCCTTTATTCAAGTAAAACAATATTCATGTTTTTAAATGTAAAATCAGTTATGTCAAAAAGAAAATGCAATTTAGCATATAGAATATTCAATATTCAAAAAGATGTGATCACAGAACTTAAGATTAATTTTTTAATAGAATTTGGATGTTGCTGCTTTCACATTTTGATTCTTTATATACACTTTCTTGCATTTTCAGGGAAGAAAATTATTCCTTTTATGGGTTATTTGACAGCTGGAAAAGTCTGAGAAATCACTCTTAGGATTAGTTCAGTTGCAGGAGATATTTATGGAACCTATTTCTTGGTTTTCCTTTTTTTTTTTCCCATACATGTGTGAGCGCGCGCGCGCACACACACACACACACACACACACACACTTGCATATATGTGCATATGTATGTGTATATGTGTAAATGCATATGTGTATACATACACATATATATGTGAATATATGTATGTATATGTGTGTAAGTATTATAAAATATTCAAATGGGTGATTTTACTTAATATCAGTAGTTATATGGTAAATTCAAATAGATTTGATGACCTAGATCCATTTTCAAATGCTTTATGGGAAATGATTCTTGTATTTTATTGAGATGGCCTAAGGAATGGAAGATTGGACCTGGAGTTAGACCTAATCTTAACTTTTACTTCAAATTTTGTGACCCTTAATCTACTTTCAGCTTCAATTTCCTTCTTTGTAAAAAAAAAAAAAAAAAAAAAAAAAAGATAAAAATGGGAATAAACATGGCAAGAATGGAATAAGGAGCAAATGAAATCAGATAAGCAAAATTCTTGGTGAAAGTATTATGTAAATATGATTATAATTGTTAACAGAGAATATAGAAAATGATAGCTGCAGGTCAAACCAAAAAAATGTACATTAAGTAACAAATTATATAAAGGGCCGAGTAAATTTATTGCACTAATATAAATTATATAAAAGGCTTAGTATCTTGAACTGTATCTTATATATGTTAAAACTGTTTGGAAATTATAATAATTTTAAAATATTTTTTTAAAAAAAGAAATAGGAACCTTTTACGTGTTTTCATTATATTTAAAACAAAAATCTTCCTTTGGAAATTCATGACACGGTTAGATAACACATGTTTCCAAAAATATTAGTCTTCTAATATTTTGATAGTAGTAACATGGAAAATATTTTTCTCCAACAGACATCGTTATATATTTATAACTTACTAGATAAGTCTTTTGGAGTTAGCTGAGGCCCAGCAATGAATAGATTGGCCTGGGATTTCACAAATAATAAGATCACAATAAGAATTTGAACCCCTGCCATTCTAACTTAAATTTCAGTGTTGTATCCTCTGTGCCATGGTACCGCTATACCATAATGAGTACCCAAAAGGGATAAATGGAGAAATAATTTAAATATGTAAAGATGATCATCAATATAACAGAAAATGTCTAAATCATATATTTATATTCTGCTTTTCATTGAACTTACTAGTAAAATATATGGACATTTCTTCCATATATGAAATTATGAGGATTATTTTTAATAATTATTATGTAAAAGGAAAGTATCTGTAATGAAAAAGTAAAATTGAAAAGATTTCCATTAAGTAGATTCTTAATGATAAAACAATTCAAAATAATTTCCTGAAGATCATTTCATTCAACAAATTGACATTGACTATGAAAGAGCAAGAATTAGTTTGAGGGCTTTTTTGCTTTATGCTTGCTGGTCAGCAACAACAAAATTACTTTTATTGGTATTGAGATTAGAAAATTTAAGATTGACAGCACCTCACATGTTAGTCTTCTTTATTTTCTCTATATTTATTTAAAGATAACAATACGGTTATATATTTTGATAAGGGAGCAATTCAAAAATATTTGAATAAATCTTATTCTATCTTCTAACATGAAGTTGTTCCAAATGTAGACTATGAAAATATAAAGTCAATGCACTCAGTTGTATAGAGAAATTCAGACATGTTCAGAAGAATCTAAAAGCTAATGAAAACTTTTAGAATTACTACTGCAGGAATATAATTATAACAAAATTATATATATATATATATATATATATATATATATATATATATATATATATATATATATATTTAAAGAGGTCTAATTTGAATATTATAGTCTATGTTCTACATTAGTGTCTTCTTGGAAATAACTGCATATTCTTGTCCAATTCTAAGAGGAAATAAAATTAGAAATAAAGTGGATGGAAATTTAACCAGGAAAGTTCCCAAAATTACAATAAATTGTTTTAGCAAAAATCTTTAGTTCATCTCCTGAAGACCATATCTAATAAAGAACCATTTGGGTAGAAGTTTTCTGACAAAAAATTCAAAGTTATCGATAGTCCTGTTGGGAAAAATGCTCTAAATCATAATTGAATAGAGAAATGCAAATTAAAACTCTGAGGCACCACCTTACACCTATCAGATTTTGTCTAAGAGGACCAAAAAAAGAACAAAAACAAAAATAGGAAAGTCAGAAATGTTGGAAAGGATGTGGGGAAAATGGAATTATGAACTAATCCAACCATTCTGGAGAGCATTTTTTATTAATATTTTATTTTATTTTATTTAATAATAACTTTATATTGACAGAATCCATGCCAGGATAATTTTTTACAGCATTATCACTTGCACTCATTTCTGTTCCGATTTTTCCCCTCCCTCCCTCCATCCCCTCCCCTAGATGGCAAGCAGTCCTATATATGTTAGATATGTTGCAGTATTTCCTAGATACAATATATGTTTGCAGAACTGAACAGTTCTCTTGTTGCACAGGGAGAATTGGATTCAGAAGGTATAAATTACCCGGGAAGAAAAACAAAAATGCAGATAGTTCACATTTGTTTCCCAGTGTTCTTTCTTTGGGTGTAGCTGCTTATGTCCCTCATTTAACAATTGAAACTTAGTTAGGTCTCTTTGTCAAAGAAATCCACTTCCATCAAAATATGTCCTCATACAATATCATTGTCGAAGTGTATAATGATCTCCGGGTTCTGCTCATTTCACTTAGTATCAGTTCATGTAAGTCTCTCCAAGACTCTCTGTATTCATCCTGCTGATCATTTCTTATAGAACAATAATATTCCATAACATTCATATAAAACAATTTACCCAGCCATTCTCCAATTGATGGGCATCCATTCAATTTCCAGTTTCTAGCCACTACAAACAGAGCTGCCACAAACATTTTGGCACATACAGGTCCCTTTCCCTTCTTTAGTATCTCTTTGGGATATAAGCCCAATAGAAACACTGCTGGATCAAAGAGTATGCACAATTTGATAACTTTTGGGGCATAATTCCAGATTGCTCTCCAGAATGGTTGGATTCATTCACAACTCCACCAACAATGCATCAGTGTCCCAGTTGGAGAGCAATTTGGAACTCTATCCAGAGGTTTATAAAACAATGCATACTCTTTGATCCAGAAATATCACCATTTGGTCAATATCGCAAAAACATTTTTTAAAAAGACTTATTCACACAAAACTACTTATAGCAGTTTTTTTCTGGTAGTGCTTAGAATTTGAAATCAAAGAAATGTGCAAGAGTTGAGGGATGGCTAAACAAGTTGTGATGTATGATTGTAACAAAACATTATTGTGTTATAAGAAATGACAAGCAGAATTTCAGAAAAACCTGGAAAGACTTAAATGAACTACTGCAAAGTGAAGTGAGATGAACCAGAAGAACACCGTACATAGTAATAGCAATATTGGATAATGAAGAATCATGAATGATTTACCATTCTCAGCAACTTAATGATCTAAGGCAATCCCAACATACTGATGATGAAGCATACTATTCACTTCCAGAAAAGAATTGATATCAGTTGAAATCAGACTACACCATATTATTTTTCACTTTCTTTTATTCTTTTTAATCTGTCTTATTATATAAAATGATTATTATGAAAATGTTTTACATGATTTCACATATATAACCTATATCTGATTGCTTATATTCTTAGATATGGGGGACATGTAGGATGAAACAGTATAATTTTGAGTTCAAAAATTAAAAAAAAACATTAAAATTGTTTTAACCTTTAATTAATGGAAGAAATAAAATGTTATTTTTATAGAATCCCTTCTGTAACATGACAACTAGTATATATGTGTGTGTGTGTGTACATACACACACACACACACATATATATATATATATATACATATATATCAGAAATAGGGAATAATTTGTGATCTGGGGTTATTTTAGACATTTTCTAAATATTGAGAATTCCTTTCTATCTCTGTATCTCTATCTCTTTCACACTCACACACTCACTCACACACACACACACATACACATGCGCGCGCGTACACGCACAAATGCATGCCCTCTAATACACACATACTCACTGAGCCCAAAACTGTTTCTCTTTTACTCACTGCTCCAAGTATTTGTTTTTCTTCTAGAATCAAGCAGAATGTTTATTCTAAAGCCCTTTAAGACAACCATATCCCTCCTGAATATTCTCTCTTCTGATGTTTGGAAAAGATAATTTTTAAACTGATATGTATAAGATAATGGTATTTGGTTTTTATCACCCTCATAGATATGTTTAACTTTGGAAAGTTGACAACTTTGGAGAGAAACGTCTTCCCAAATATGGTGTCCAGAACTCAATTTAGTACTGTAGATATGAATTGACTAGGATAGTGTGAAGTTAGACACCACTTCCCTTGTTTCAAATCCTATATTTCTATCAATGCACCATAATTATGCATTAGCTTTTTCTTTTGCTTGTTTTTGGAAAGCAGGGAGCTTCCATGCTACACTGTTGAGTTAAATTAAATTTTTGATGCATTTAGTGCCTACAATACTTGCAGATTAAATATAGATTAAACATACCTAAATCATCCTATATTTTTATTGTTGTTTCTTTTTAAACTGTTACACTGTAAAATATCTACACTATATTTATTCTTAAATTTTGTCTATTTATTCTTGTTTGTCAAGAGTATTCTGAATAATGACTTTAATCCAAAGTATCAGCCTTGGTTCTCTCTTCTGCCCTTTTTTTTGACTGTCTGCAAATTTAACACACATAGAATTTTTCATTTTTTAAAAAAATTGATAAAAAATTTAACCATCATAAAGCCAAAGGCAAAACCTTAGAGCACTCTAATCTGGATCACAAAAAGTTAGCATTAATTCACTAATGTTTTTTCGTTGCTTCTAGCCATTTAACTAGCCTAAACTTTTCTATAATTTAGCCCATATTTCTCCAATATATACACAAGTTCACTATAGAAAATTCTGTCAAAGTCCTGACTAAAGTTTATGTGGAGAAGCAATGTTAGAATTGTACTACTTGGTCTTAGAGGATAAAAAATTAACAAATGAACAAAAATTGTCAAAATTTATATTTAGAGTTGGTGTAAGGAGTTTAAAAAAGGAGGAATTTTTTTCCTAACAATCCTACCTTAAAAGTATAATGAGATCCTTCACTAAGTAGTATAGACTTTCTCTAGTGGTAAATCTAACAGAGATTAGGAGTCCAATTTTTGGTGATGCTATACAAGTAGTATATAGGTATGACTTGAATTAAAGACACTTCAAAATTCCTTCTAACTCTTGCATATTTTTATTTCTGAAGTCATCTCATATAAAACTAGAATAGTATTTTCATATTTGATATCCTATAGAATCTACACACACATAATCACATCCTTTTTAGGAGCACTAAAATTATTCACATTTACATGTTCTTTTAAGTGCTCTGAGATCCAGTTTTCTTAAACTTAGTTATTTGTACATATTAATTGCAGTAAATTGATTTCTTATTACCTCTTCATTTTTTGATTTTCAAATCTTTCTTAACAATTTTTTGTTTTATACTCTCATATCCAAAGTCCTGTGCAAGGAAAAAAGTTGAATAGTTTTGTCTTCTCTTGATTATATTTTATTATTGTTTCAAAAAACTGTACCTTCCTTATCTTTATTGCCAATGTTGGCAGTAAATAAATAAAAAGGCCTTTTGCTTGTTTTCATCACTACTTAAAGATGATTCCCATATGAATGATTCTTATATTTTGATTATAGGACTATGTCACCTTTACCTCTTTTTCTATGTTTTCCTGTAACTATTTCCACACACTTATTTTAAAAATACATTGACTGTTCCTTCACATGGGTCTTTGGACAGCTCCACTTCTCTTGCCCTATCATATAACATGATACATGGTACATATATAGACATATTATATGTGTATACTACATATCAGTATATTTATGCATATGTGTGTCCAAGCATGTGTGTGTATATATGTGCATATGTATGTGTATATATGTGTGAGTGTGTGTGTGTGTGTGTGTGTGTGTGTGTATACAGAGAGAGAGATACAAACAAAAAAGAAGAGACTGAGACAGAGAGGGAAGAGACAGAGATACTGAAAGGGAAACAAATGGATAAGCAAAGAGACAAAGAGATAGAAAAGTTGCTTTCTTGAGAGCTTTCTAACTTCCCTTATTAACCTCCTCATTACAAATGTAAACTATGTGGGCTATTGGGCAGAATGGTACATAAAATAACAAAATTAAAATTGTGGTAAAGCAAGCCTGATTGAAAATCCTAGTTCAAACACTTGCTAGCTTTGTACCATGGGGACATCTCAATTTCGAATACTTGATTTCTCACTTTTAAAGCATGGATAATAATATTGTCTACTTCATAATGCAGGGATAGAATTTCAGGTGTTTAAAGTAATTTGTACTTTTTTTCCCCAGACCCTTAAAATCCATCAATTTAGATTTATTTCTGATTCTATCATAAATTCCAAAATGAAATGGTTACTTTATCCCAAAGTTTCCATCATTTCTACTTACATATCAAGATCTTCCTTGTTGGTAAAATTATCTTCAGCATGTTTTTTTTTTCTATTTTCTATTTTCTTTTGACAATTCCTAACAATAACTTCACTATTAAAGTAACTCAATAATTTCCCTTTTTCAAGAATTTTAGCAAAAATGATAATTGTAACACATGCTGGATAAGTACAATACTGGATAATCATACTTTGACACAAAGTTTGTGATGTTTCCAAACTGATCTATTGTTATGTTTTGAACATATCGTCTGTTTGAAATACACTTCTGCTATAATACTGCCTCAGTTTTCCCCTCCATTAATCCTCATTGAAATGCTCTTTTTTATTGCTTTGCCCATTTAGCTAATGGATTTTTTCACATGGATATTTTCTTTTAATATACAATGTTGTTACTCCAGTCTCTTTGCACCTAATTGATTACCTGATCTTTTATTGTCCTAGTTTGCATATTGTCTCCTCCATTAGAATTTTAAATCGTTGCAGATTGAGTCTAATTTTTATTTTTTTTTGTTACCATAACTCTCTAGTTTGTTACATTTTTTATAATAATCATGTAATAAAAGAGTATTGGTTTGATTTGAACATTAAACATATGTAAAGTAGTTTGGGATTGTTAATCTTACTAAAAAACAAAAAAACAACAACAACAACAACAAAGGAACATTTAGGGAAGATAAAATATCCTCAAGTATCTATTTCACATAACAATCAAGTTAACTTAAATGTAATTGAACAAATGTATATTTAGCCCTGTGTGTAAAGTATTGCATGAAATGTTAAGAATAGAAATAAAAAAAGAAATTGTTTCTGCCTTCAAGGGACTTACATTCTAATGTAGGAAGAGGATACAAGAAAAGATAAATAAAATAAAATAAAATAAAAACTCCCTCTAGGAGACAGAATTTTCATAAGTGTAGGAACCGTTTCTTGAAGGAAGCATTCTTGGTTTTCCTTTGAATGAAGATAGATATTCTAAAAGCAAAAGTGAACTTGGTATGCTAGTACCTACTGTGATCATTAAGACAAATGTATTTAAATGGTAAAAGGGTAATGTATGACTTAGCTTAATGAAAAACAAAAACAAACAAACTGAAAGGATTCCTAAGAATTACAACTGTCCAGAAGTGAAATAGAATTTGTCTTGGGTGGGGATAGGGAGTTGGAGAGGAATAATAATGACTTTCCAAAAAGTTTATTTTAGAATTTCAACAAACATTCCTCCAGGGATTTTATGAATGGTATGGATTACATTTTAGTTTAAAAGTATTCTTCACACCCTGAGATTCTAAAATTAAAATATTTAAAATAAAAAAAAAACACTCAGAAAAGGAACATAAAGGACAATAACTATATCTAGAGGAGAGGAAAAATGTTATATTTTCAATTATACATATTTCTTGAGTCCAGTGTTTAGTAATAGAAAATAATATGAGGCAAACAAGGTTTGTAGAGTGGCAGTATTCTGTTCCTTTTTTTTTTTCAAACACACTTAGTCTAGATGAAAAATCAACAACTTTTTAATAATTAAATGGAAATGTGTATCCAAAGGGGAAAATCAATACAAGATCATATTATATATGGAATCTGAGTACTTTGTCTAAATATAATTTAAAATTAATTATCTTTATATTAAATATCTTTATTTTCCACTTAACCATTCTAAAAACCAGAAATAATAGATCCTAATTTTCTACTCAGACAGTCTTGATGAGATAGAAATTACCAAATTATAAGCATTTTTTTAAAAGTTTCAGCTAATATGCCTATTTCATCCTTAATTGGGCTCTGGATATTTGTGAGTCTACTCTTCTTCTCATGAATCTGGAATTAAAGATTTTGCATGTAGTAGAGTTGATACCCAAAAAGTAGTGAAAAACATTCCATATTATTCTTTTAAAAACTGGGGAAAACTATGAGTCAATAAAATCAGGATATAATATAATATTTAATTAAAATAAAATAATAGTTCCATGAGAGATTAGAAGGAAAAAGTGAGGAACAATGTTGTCAGTATCCAGAGAGTACCGTACATTTTCAGAGCAAGATAACATGTTTTTTTTTTTTTTCTTGCTGTGTAGTAATTATGACTTTAAAATTTATTTTTTATTATTGATCATATAACATATCTTGAGTTATTCTGTTTTAGAAAATGCAAATAAAATCCTGCATTTACCCAACTAATAAATAGATTATTAAATAAACTAATCTCTAAAATGAGAGAATCTGATGGGATGGTCTCTGACATCCCTTCCAGCTCTAAACCTATAATCCTGTGATCTCTTTTAATGTTAGTTCTCTGATTAGTAGGGGAGGCAATAGGGAAGTAGGATCTTCATACTGCAAATTATTTTTTTATCCCAAAATATTCAGTTAATGTGACCCCAGGGGTATTAGGAAGTGACTTAGTCCCAGATGGGGAATAAGGAGAAAATTGAGGGGTTTTTGACAGCTACTGGAACTGTTATACAAAGTGAAATCAGGCCTGATGCAATAGGAGTCACTCTGGGACTCATTAGTACCAAAATGTTCATGGGAAGAGGACTGAAATGAAAGAACTCAGGGGCACTTCTGCATATAAATGAAGAATAATTCTGCAAACTGAGATGAGAATCTTATGGTTGAAACCAAGTTGGGTATTCAGGGGGTTACATATTGAGAAATAGTGGGACTAATGTGGAAGACTTCCCCTATCAACTAGGCTTCTTCTGGGAAAAGCAGAAAGAAGACAAGTTTGACAGCAAAGAAAATAAAAGCAAACCACAATTCTCTCAGGAAAGGTTAGATTTTGAGACTGGCATCAAAGTTGAAAACCTAAATTTGCCAAGGATTTATGGGTTATTGCTGTGTCATTGACTCTATTTCACATTTATCTTTCAAACTCTAGTCTCCTGAAATTAGTTGAAACTCAAACTTTGTTTTTAAAACCCATAATAAAAAAGTAGCTCTTACTATTCTTAATGAGAGTCTATTCATTAATATATACTTTGCTAAATGTGAACTGATATGAAATGGACCTTTTTTCATAGGTACATTCACATTGTTCTTTACGGTTTATAAAGCAATTTGTACACATTGCCTGCTTTTCTATTGAGTGACATTTTTTTTCTTAATATTATTTGAATTTTAAAGAATGATATATAAATCTCACTAATGACTATTGATGCAAAAATTTTAAATAAAATATTAGCAAAAAGATTACAGCAACTTATCAGCAGGATAATATACTATGACAAAGTGAGACTTATACCAGAAATGCAGGGATGATTCAGTATCAGGAAAACTATAACCATATTTGACCATAACAATGACAAAATCAAGAGAAATAATATTATAGTCTCAACAGATGCAGGAAAAGTTTTTGACAAAATACAGCACACTATTAAAAACAATAGAGATCATAGTGAAAAAGGGAAAGTTCCTTAAAATAATAAGTAGTATCTATCTAAAATCTACAGCAAGCATCATTTGTAATAGAGAAAAGGCAGATGCATTCCCAATAAAATCAGGGGTGAAACAAGGATGCCCATTATCACCAGAATTACAAGTAATGTAGACTTTACATATTCCAATTGATAAATGATCAAAGGATATGAACAGATAATTTTCAGGTGAAGAAATTAAAAGCATTTCTAATCATATGAAAAGATGCTCTAAATCACTATTGATCAGAGAAATGTCCAGTAGAAACACTGCTGGATCAAAGGTTATGCAGTTAAAAATTGCAGAGCAGAATGGCTGAATCAGTTCACAACTCCACCAACAATGTATTAGTGTCCCAGTTTTTCCACATTCCCTCCAACATTCATCATTATCTTTTTCTATCATCTTAACCAACCTAAGAGCTGTGTAATGGCATCTCAGAGTTGTCTTAATTCACATTTTTTTCTGATCAATAGTGATTAAAACATCTTATCATATGATTAGAAATGGTTTTAATTCCTTAATCTGAAAATTACCTTTGTATATCCTTTGAGCATTTACCAACTGGAGAAAGAATTTAATTCTTATAAATTTGAATTAATTTTC
Organism: Antechinus flavipes; assembly: GCF_016432865.1. Lineage (NCBI taxonomy): Eukaryota > Metazoa > Chordata > Mammalia > Dasyuromorphia > Dasyuridae > Antechinus > Antechinus flavipes. The sequence goes on along the minus strand of NC_067402.1, from coordinate 251,281,871 downwards.
TATATATTTTAGAAAAGAGGCCTTTATCAGAATCCTTGAATATAAAATGTTTTTCTAGTTTACTGCTTCCCTTCTACTCTTGTCTACATTGCTTTTGTTTATACAAAAACTTTTAAACTTAATATAAACAAAATTATTCATTTTGTATTCAACAATGTATTTCAGTTCTTCTTTGGCTACAAATTCCTTCTTTCTCCATAATCTGACAGGTAAACTATCCTATGTTCTATTAATTTACTATTATCATTCTTTATGTCTAAATCATGAACCCATTTCAACCTTATCTTGATATACAGTGTCAGGTGTGAATCAATGCCTACTTTCTGACATATTAATTTCCATTTATCCCAACAGTTTCTGTCAAATAGTGAGTTCTTATTCCAAAAGCTAGGAATTTTGGGTTTGTCAAGCACTAGATTACTATAGTCATTGACCATTTTGTTCTGTGAACCTAACCTATTCCACTGATTGACTACTATCTTTATTAGCTAGTACCAAATGATTTTGATGACCACTACTTTATAATATGCTTTTAGATCTAGTATAGCTAGACTACATTCATTTGTCCTTTTTTCCCTTAATTGCCTTGAAATTATTGATGTTTTATTTTTCTCGATGAATTTTATTATTATTTTTTCTAGCTCTGTGAAGTAATTTCTTGGGAGTTTGATTATTATAGCACTGAATAAGTAGATTAATTTAGGTAGTATTGTCATTTTTATTATATTTGCTCAGTCTACCCATGAACATTTGATATTTTTCCAATTGATTAGATCTGATTTTATTTGCATAAAATTGTAGTGGTGTTCATGTAGTTCCTGTCTTTTCCCTTGGCATATAGATTCCCAAATATTTTGTATTATCAACAGTTATGATTGGATGGAATTTCTTTTTGTATCTCTTGCTGTTGGACTTTATTGATAATGTATAAAAATGCTGATGATGTATATGGATTTATTTTGTATCCTGAAACTTGGCTAAAGTTATGAATTGTTTCTTGTAATTTTTACTTGATTCTCTAGAATATTATAAGTAAATCATCATCTCATCAGCAAAGAATGATAATTTGGTTTCTTTATTACCTACTCTAATTCCTTTAAGATCTTTTTCTTCTCTTATTGCAAAAGCTAATATTTCTAATACATTATTTAATAGTAATGATGATAATGGCCAAATTTGTTTCATTCCTGATCTTATTGAGAATGGTTCTAGTTTATCCCAATTACTTATGATGCTTGCTTATAGTTTTAAATAGATGTTCCTGATCATTTCAAGGAAAAGTCCACTTATTCCTATACTCTCTAGAGTTTTTCTGCATCTATTGAAATAATCATATGATTTTTGTTAGTTTGGTTATTGACATAGTCAATTATGCAAATAGTTTCCCTAATATTGAACCAGCCCTACATTCCTAATACAAATCCTATTTAGTCATGTTGTATTATCCTGGGGATAACCTGCTATAATGTCTTTGATAATATTATATTTAAGATTTTTGCATCAATATTCATTAGAGAAATTGTTGTATAATATAATATATAATATAATATAATAATAAATAATGTTGTATAATAATATAAAGTATGGAAAAGAAAAAATAGAAATTGTCTCAAGAAAATTCTTTAAAAGTGGATTTGATGAAATGGAAAAAGCATATAATTCCCTACAAATTAGATTGATGGATGGAAAAAAGCATATAAGTCCTCACAAAAAAGATATTAAAAAGATGTCAATTTACTGAAAAACATAATTTGTGAAATGGAAAAAAATCAATAAACAAAACAATTCAATCAGTCATAATATAAAAGGATCTTAAAAAAGATAACTGAAGAAAATAATACACTAAAAATTAGAATTTAACAAATGCAAGTGGATGACTCAATAAGAATTCGAGAATCAGTCAAACAAAACCAAAAAAAAAAAAGAGAGAGAGAGAGAGAGAACTGAAATACCTCCTAGAAAAATAACTGACCTGGAAAATACATCTAGGAGAGACAATCTAAGGATAATTGGACTTCATGAAATCCATGATTTTAAAAAAAGAGCTTAAACATTATCTTTCAGGAAATCATAAAAGAAAATTGTCCTAATGTCTTGGAATCAGAAGGTAAAATAGCCATTGAAAGAATTCACTGATCACCTTTTGAAACACATCCCAAAATGAAAAGTTCAAAGAATTTCATGGCTAAGTTTGAGAACTATCAAACCAAGGAAAAAATGTTGCAAGCAGCCAAAAAGAAACAATTCAAATATCAACGAGCCACAATCAGGATTATCCAGGATCTAGCATCTTTCACCTTAAAAGGTGAAAGGTCCTGGAATCTGATATTCTGAAAGACAGAGGAACTTGGATTACAGCAGAGAATAAACTATCCAGGTAAATCGTTCATTTTCTTTTAGAGAAGAAGATGGACATTCAATTATACAGGGGAATTTCATTTATTTCTTATGAAAAGACCAAAGCTGAACAAAACATTGGATCTCCAAATACAAAACTCAAGAGAAGCACAAAAAGATAAAAAAAAGAAAGAAGTCTTGAGAAGTGTAACTCTTTTATGGGTATATTAAGAGAGTTTGGGTATAACTTGATTTTATTGTAATAATATGAAAAAGAAACTACAAGTGGAAAAGGAATTGTACTGGAAAAAAGAAGAAAAGGAAGGTAAAATGAAGGAAACCATATCACATGAAAAGGCAAAGAAGACTTATTATATCTGAGGGAAAGAAGAAAGGAATGAACATTGTGTGAACCTTACTCGCATCAGATTTAGCTCAAAGATAGAATATCAGACAAATTTGATTTTACAGAAAAACTAATAGAAGGGAAAATAAAAATAGTAGGGGAAAAGATGTAGTAGGGGAAAAGTGGGGTGCTGTTTGAGGGAGGCAGTGGACAGAAGCAAAATACTGGGGAGGAAGAAACAGGGAAAGAAAAGAGAAAAGCACAACTTGGGATAAATAAGATAGCAGGAAATACAGAATTAGTTATTTTAAATGTGAATGTGAATGGGAGAAATTTTCCCATAAAATAGAATTGGATATCAGACTGGATTAAAAGCCAGAATCCTATAATATGTTGTTTATATTTAAAGTAGAGTGATACATATAGAGTAAAGGCTAAAGCAGAATTTATTATGCTTCAGGTGAACTAAAAAAAGCAGGGGTAGCCATCTTGCTCTCAGATCAAGCAAAAGCAAAAATAGATCTAATTAAAAGAGATAAGAAAGGAAACTATATTTTGCTGAACAGTACCATGGATTAGGAAGCAATATCAGTACTAAACATATATGCACCAAATGATATAACATCCAAATTCCTAGAGGAGAAGTTAAGAGAGCTTCAAGAAGAAATAGACAGCTGGGGGGTCTCAACATTGCTCTCTCAGAATTAGATAAATCAAACCACAAAATAAACCAGAAAGAAGTTAAGGAAGTAAACAGATTTTAGAAAAGTTAGGTATGATAGATCTTTGGAGAAAATTGAATGGAGACATAGAGGATTATACTTTTTTCTCAGTAATTCATCATACCTATACAAAAATAATTGTGTATTAGAGTATAAAAACATCAAAATCAAATGCAGAAATGCAGAAATAGTAAGTGTAATTTTTCAGATCATGATGTAATAAAAATCACATTCAATAAAAAGCCAAGGGGAAATAGACCAAATATTTATTGGAAAGTAGATAATTTAATCCTAAAGAATGAATGGGGGAAACAACAAATCAAAGACACAATCAATAACTTCATCAAAGAAAATGACAATAATGAGAAAACATACCAAAATTTGTGGGATGCGGCCAAAGCTTTTATTAGAGGAAATTTTGTATCTCAAATGCTAACTTGTATAAAATAGAGAAAGAGAAGATCAATGAATTAGGCTTGCAAATTAAAAAAGCTAGAAAAAGAACAAATTAAAAACCCTCAATTAACAAAATTGAAATTCTGGAAATAAAAAGAGAGGATACAATTGAAAATAAGAAAACTATTAAATTAATAAGTAAAACTAAGAGTTGGTTTTATGGAAAAACCAACAAAGTAGATAAACTAACAAAAATCATATGATGATCTCAATAGATGCAGAAAAAGCAGAATACCCATTCCTATTAAAAAACCCTAGTGATTATAGGAATAAATAGACTTTTCCTTACAATGATCAATAGCATCTATTTAAAACCATTAGCAAACATCATATGTAATGAGGACAAAATAGAACCATTCCCAATAAGATCAGGAGTAAACCAAAGTTATCCACTCTCCCCATTACAATTTTATCCAATATTGTATTGGAAATGTTAGCTCTGGCAATAAGAAAGGAAAAAGAGATAAAAGGATTTAGAGTAGGTAATGAAGAAACCAAATTATCACTTTTTACAGATGATATGATGGTATTCTTAGAGAATGCTAGACAATCAACAACAACAACAACAACAACAAAAAAAAAACTACAAGAAACAATTTACAATTTCAACAAAGTTGCAGGATACAAAATAAATCCACATAAATCATCAGCATTTTTATACATTACTAACAAAGTACAGCAGCAAGAGATATAAAGAAAAATTCTATTCAAAATAACAATTGATAGTATAAAATAATTAGGAATCTATCTGCCAAGAGAAAGTCAGGAGCTATATGAACACAACTACAAAATACTTTCCACAAAAATAAAGTCAGATCTAATCAATTGGGAAAAATATCAAATGCTCATGGGTAGGCTGAGTAAATATAATAAAAATTAGAATACTTACCTAAATAAATCTATTTATTCAGTGCTATCTTTCAAATTCCCAATAAATTATTTTATAGATCTAGAAAAATTAATAAACTTTATCTGAAAGATAACAAGGTCAAGAATTGCAAGGGAATTAATGGAAAAAAATGCCAATGAAGGTGGTCTAGTTGTGCCAGACCTAAAATTATATTATAAAGCAACAATCATCAAAACCATTTGGTACAGGGCAGAGCCAAGATGGTGTAGAAGACACATGTGTCATTCTGAGTTCCCTTCTACCCTCACTACAAATTACCAAATTCAGCCTCAGAAATAGTGTTTGACTCGTAAAATCCATGAATACTGGGAGTAAAACAAATTACCAGCTGAAGATAATCTGGAAGATTGCCAGAAAAGGTTTGTCCTGATCAGGGGGAGCAGGCCAGCACAGATAGGAAGATAGACCGCAGAGGCTGGCACACTGAGCAGACCAGGGCATGAGTGATCTCCATAGATGGAAAATTTTCAGGGAGGACTCTACCACAGGTTGGCTATGCTGCTTTAGTTGCAAAGCAGTAGATCAGCATAGAAGTTAAAGCCAAAGGTAGAGTGTACTTCAAAAAAATGCCAGAATCTAACAGGATCTGGCTACACCCACCCAACATCTGGAAGTGACTCAGCATAGACCATACCACAGCTGTGTAGTCACATTCTGCAGAGTGGGAATTTTGCCCAGGACAGTTACACTTCTGCATAGTTCTTCCCAGGGCAATAGAATTTCAGCAGTGCCCAGAGTAGAGACACTTCCAGCGTGGGGCTCTTCCCAGGGCAGCTGCTGATCTGATCTGCACAATAGGGTTCTGCCTGGGTCAGTAACACTTTTGCTGCTTGCTAAACCCAGGGCAACTGAGGATCCACACAGCCAGGCTCATCCCAGGACAGAGACACTTCCACACTGGAAGTGAGAGCCAGAGCTCTCAGCTGTGCTTCCTAGGGCAGAAACACTTCCAATACAGGGCTCTTCCCTGAGCATTCCCACAGCTCAGATGCTCTTAGTAGCCCATTTGCAGGACAGCTGTGTTTTCCCGATAATAAGACCTATCCCAAAAATAAGCCCTCCCCTTACTGTGTAAAATTCCTCTAAAATAAGCCCTCCCCAAAAATAAGCCCTATTGAGATTGCTACTGTAGTGAAGGTGATCCCCTGCGCTACACGCTACATTACAGTACCCTCTGTATGCACCGTCTCCCCCTCCCCCCTGGGTGAAACCCACACCCCGAGCTGCATCCAATCAGAGCTGCAGCAGTGAGCACGTCATCCTGTTCTTCCCCAGTGATTTGCTTGCTGGTGCCATTGAGAGCAGTGCCGCAAAGGAGAGCTGAGGCAGGACAACATAAAAACCCAGTATGTAAGTGGGAGTGAGGGGGCATGATGGAGGATAAAAGGGGCATGATGAAGGATAAAAGAAGAACTCAGGGGGCATCATGGAGGATAAAAGAAGAACTCAGGGGGCATCATGGAGGATAGAAGGAACACTCAGGGAGCATGATGGGGTTAAAACATTATTGAGGGGCATGATGGAGTGAAAAGAAGGACTGATGGTCATAATTTTATTATTCTGTCTGCACGGGTCACCTGTGTTTTGGCAATTCATTTGGATGGAAAGAAAGCCACACCTCTAATCATCAGTAAGGGCAAGAAAAATAAGATTGAACATGTATCAGGCATTTACGTTCTTGAAACCGAAAAAGCCTGGTGTACACAAGCCGTTATAAGAAAGTGGATTGATTTAATGCTGCCACTTGTTATGTGAGATAACCAAAGAGGTTTGATAATCTGGGATTCAGCCAGCACTCACCGCGCTAAAGAAATGAAGAACTTCCTTGCAGAGAGAAGAATAGATCAAGTAATGATTCCTGCAGGAATGACTACCTATCTCCAGACTCTTGATATTGCAATAAACAAGCCATTCAAGGACCATTTGTGCATGGAAGTCAATGACTATATTGAAAATAGAATGGAAAGAAATCAGCGTGGAAACTTTGTGAAGCCCTGTCTGCAAGAAGTCGTAATTTGGGTGAAGATGTCATGGGATAAAATTACTGACAGCTGTGTCACCAAGGCACTACGAGCAGGTTACCTGGACAAGACATGTTCATTTAAAGAGAGCTATATTGCTGGACATGACAAATTGGGTCCACTTCTTCTGAAGGAAATAGAGGCACAAGACATCCAGGATGGAATTCAGAGTATGGACACGTATGACGATGTTGTTGAAGAAGATGACATGATCATTATTGAATAAAAGTACTTTGTTTTGTTCACATTTACCTGTTTATTAAAATTGCTGTCAATGTTCATTAAAATAAGCCCTCCCCTGAAAATAAGCACTCTGGTGTTTTTCTGTCCAAAAAAAAATAATAAGACAGTGTCTTATTATAAGAGAAACACATTATCTATCCCTGCTTTGCAGAGGAAGCTGGTAACCTCCTTGCCTGAAGGCAGACCCTAAGGGCTTAAAAAAAAATGAGTAAAAAAGCCAAGTGTAAGCTAATTATCCATAGCTTCTATACAGAAAGAGAGCAATTTTTCAACCCTGAGGAAACTAATAGCAGACTGTCTCCAGACAAAACCCCAAAGGGGGATATAATCTGGTCCCCATCATACAAGGTTCTCCTAGAAGAAATTATAAAAAATCTTAAAAGAGAGCTAGAAAAAAACTGGGGACAGGAAAGAGAAGCTCGGCAAGACAGTAGGGAGAAGACATATAATTCACTTAAAGAAAAATTTAATAAAGTGGAAAAACAAAACAACTTCCTGAAATGTGAATTGGAAAAGGTAAAGAACTCCCAGTGGAGTGCAGGGAAACAGAATTTGTGAATTGGAAAAGAAAAAGAACTCTCAGGAAAGTAGGATTTGTGAATTGGAAAAAAGAAAATAACTCAGTTAAAAAAAAATTAGTGAGATGGAAAAAAATTCCACAGAATAAAACAACTTACTTAAAAACTCAATTAGACAAATACAAAAAGAAATAAAAAAAGCTAATGAAGAAAATAATTCATTAAAAATCAGAACTGAACAAATAGAAATGAATGCTTCATTGAGACATCAAGACTCAATCAAGCAAAACCAAATAATAATAATAATAAAATTTTAAAAATCAAATATCTATTTAAAAAAACAACAGACCTGGAAAATAGATCTGATATCTATTAATAATCTCAGGATTATTGGAATTACTGAAAATTATGATGAAAAAAAGAGCTTTTACTATGTTACATGAAATCATCAAAGAGAACTGCCTAGTTATATTAGAATCAGAAAGTTAAATAGGCATTGAAAGTATCCATTGAACACCTTCTGAAAAATACCCTAAAAATAAAAACTCCTAGGAATATTGTGGCCAAATTTCAGAACTATTAGACTAAAGGAAAAATATTATAAGCAGCCAGGAAAAAAACAATTCAAATATTGAGGTGCCACAATAAGGGTCACTCAAGATCTGTCTGCCTCCACATTAAAGGATCAAAGGGCCTGGAATCTGATATTCCAAAAGGCAAAAGAACCAAGAATAAACTACCCAGCTAAGCTGAGCATTTTCTTCCATGGAAGAAAATAGACATTTAATGAAACAGATGAATTCCATTTGTTTCTAAGGGAAAAAAAAAAAAACAGATCTAAACAAAAAATTTGATCTCCAACCATAGGACTCAAGAGAAGCAGAAAAAAATAAAAAGAACTCTTGAGAACTGTATTTCTGTTGTGGATATATATAAAGAGTACATGTAAAATTTGATTTTACTGGTATAACATAAAAAAGGGAAATAGAAATGGAAAGGAAAGAGTGTCAGAAAAAGGGAAAAAGGGAAATAGAAAGAGGGAAACTACATCCCACAAAGAGATAAAAGAAACCTATCATATCTGAGGGAATTTAGAGAGGGGGAGGAACATTGTGTGAATCTTACTCTCATCAGAGTTGACTCAAAAAGAAAATAAGTGACATATTTGGTGTACAGAGAAACTTCTCTCATCTCATCAAAAAATGGGAAAGGAAAAGGGAAAATGAAAAGAGTAATAAGGGAAAGGTACAAGAAAGGGGAAGGAATTCAAAGGGTCGGGGAGGGAGCCTAAAGAGGGAGAGCTGCACGATGCAAGTGGTGCCCATAAGTTTAATACTGGGAAAAGGGGTAAGAGAGGAAAAGAAAAAGAAAAGCATAATCTGGGGATAAGAAGAGGGAGGAAATACAGAATTAGTAATTTTAACTGTAAATGTGAATGGGATGAACTCTCCCATAAAGCGGAGGTGAATAGCAAACTGGATCAAAAGCCAGAACCCTACAATATGTTGTTTACCAGAAACACATTTAAAGCAGGGAGATACATACAGAGTAAAGGTAAGAGGCTGGAGCAGAATCTATTATGCTTTAGATGAAGTAAAAGTAAAAGTAAAAAAAGCAGGGGTAGCCATCCTTATCTCAGATTAAGTAAAAGCAAAATTGATCTAATTAAAGAGATAAGGAAGGAAACGATATCTTGCTAAAGGGTAGCATAGACAATGAAGCGATATCAATACTAAACATATATGCACCATGTGGTATAGCATCTAACTTCCTAAAGGAGAAGTTAAGAGAGTTGCAAGAAGAAATAGACATCAAAACTATAGTAGTGGGAGATCTCAATCTTGCACTCTCAGAATTACATAAATCAAATCACAAAACAAGAAAGAAGTTAAGGAGGTAAGTAGAATATTAGAAAAGTTAGGTATGATAGATCTTTGGAGAAGACTGAATGGAGACAGAAAGGAGTATACTTTCTTCTCAGCAGGTCATGGAACCTATACAAAAATTAACCGTATATTAGGACATAAAGACCTCAAAATTAAATGCAGAAAGGCAGAAATAGTAACTGCATTCTTTTCAGATCACAATGCAATAAAAACTACATTCAACAAAAGGCTAGGGGTAGACCAAAAAGTAATTAGAAACTAAATAATCTCATCCTAAAGAATGATTGGATGAAACTGCAAATCATAGACACAATTAATAATTTCACCCAAGAGAATGATAACAATGAGAAAACATACCAAAATTTGTGGAATGCAGCTAAAGTGGTTATAAGGGGAAATTTTATATCTCCAGAAGCTTACTTGAATTAAATAAAGAAAGAGAAGATCAATGAATTGGACTTGCAACTTAAAAAGCTAAAAAAAAACCAAATTAAAAACCCCCAATCAAAATACTAAACCTGAAATTCTAAAATTGAATGGAGGAAAAAAGTAAAATAATTATTGAATTAATAAATAAAACCAAGAGTTGGTTTTATGAAAAAAAAAAACAATAAAATTGATAAACCTTTGGTAAATTTGATTAGAAAAAGGAAAGGGCAACATCAAATTGTTATTCTTAAAAATGAAAAGGAAGAACTTTCCACCAATTAAGGAGAAATTAGAGCAATAATTAAGAGTTGGTTTGCTCAGTTTAACGCCAATAAATTTGATAACCTAAGTAAAATGGATGACTACCTTCAGAAATATAGGCTTCCCAGATTAACAGAGGAGGAAATAAATTGCTTAAATACTCCCATTTTAGGAAAAAAATATATAGAACAAGCTATTAATCAACTCCCTAAGAAAAAATCCCCAGGTCCAGATGGATTTACATATGAATTCTACCAAATATTTTCTTTCTTTCTTTTATTTTTTTATTTTATAATAACTTTTTATTGACAGAACGAACCCATGTCAGGGTAATTTTTTACAACATTATCCCGTGCACTCACTTCTGTTCTGATTTTTCCCCTCCCTACCTCCACCCTCTCCCCTAGATGGCAAGAAGTCCTATATATATTAAATATGTTGCAGTATATCCTAGATACAATATATGTATGCAGAACCGAACAGTTCTCTTATTGCACAGGGAGAATTGCATTCAGAAGATAAAAATAATCTGGGAAGAAAAACAAAAATGCAAATAGTTTACATTCATTTCCCAGTGTTCTTTCTTTGGATGTAGCTGCTTCTGTCCAACATTGATCAATTGAAACTGAGTTAGGTCTCTTTGTCAAAGAAATCCACTTCCATCAGAATACATCTTCATATAGTATTGTTGTTGAAGTATATAATGATCTCCTGGTTCTGCTCATTTCACTTAGCATGAGTTCATGTAAGTCTCTCCAAACCTCTCTGTATTCATCCTGCTGGTCATTTCTTACAGAACAATAATATTCCATAACATTCATATACCACAATTTACCCAACCATTCTCCAATTGATGGACATCCATTTATTTTCCAGTTTCTAGCCACTACAAACAGGGCTTCCACAAATATTTTGGCACATACAGGTCCCTTTCCCTTCTTTCGTATCTCTTTGGGATATAAGCCCAGAAGTAACACTGCTGGATCAAAGGGTATGCACAGTTTGGTCACTTTTAAGGCATAATCCAGATTGCTCTCCAGAATGTTGGATTTGTTCACAACTCCAGCAACAATGCATCAATGTCCCAGTTTTCCTGCATCCCCTCCAACATTCATCATTATTTTTTCCTGTCATCTTAGCCAATCTGACAGGTGTGTAGTGGTATCTCAGAGTTGTCTTAATTTGCATTTCTCTGATCAATAGTGATTTGGAACATTCTTTCATATGAATGGTAATAGTTTCAATTTCATCATTTAAAAATTATCTGTTCATATCCTTTGACCATTTATCAATTGGAGAATGGCTTGATTTCTTATAAATTAGAGTCAATTCTCTATATATTTTGCAAATGAGGCCTTTATCAGAATCTTTAACTGGGAAGATGTTTTCCCAGTTTGTTGCTTCTCTTCTAATCTTGTTTGCATTAGTTTTGTTTGTACAGAGGCTTTTTAATTTGATATAATCAAAATTTTCTATTTTGTGATCAGTATTGGTCTCTAGATCATCTTTGGTCACAAATTTCTTTCTCCTCCACAAATCTGAGAGACAAGCTATCCTATGTTCCTCTAATTTATTTATAATCTTGTTCTTTATGCCTAAATCATGGACTCATTTTGATCTTATCTTGGTATACAGTGTTAAGTGTGGGTCCATGCCTAGTTTCTGCCATACTAATTTCCAGTTATCCCAGCAGTTTTTACCAAATTATGAATTCTTATCCCAAAAGTTAGGATCTTTGGGTTTGTCAAACATTAGATTGCTATAGTTGACTATTCTGTCTTGTGAACCTAACTATTCCACTGATCAACTAATCTATTCCTTAGCCAATCCCAAATGGTTTTGGTGACTGCTGCTTTATAATATAGTTTTAGATCAGGTACAGCTAGGTCACCTTCATTTGATTTCTTTTCACTAATTCCCTTGAGATTCTCGACCTTTTATTGTTACATATGAATTTTGTTGTTATTTTTTCTAGATCAATAAAATATTTTCTTGGAAGTCTGATTGGTATAGCACTAAATAAATAGGTTAGTTTAGGGAGTATTGTCATCTTTATTATATTCGCTCGGCCTATCCAAGAGCACTTAATATTTTTCCAATTATTTAAGTCTGACTTTATTTGTGTGGAAAGTTTTTTGTAATTTTGCTCATATAATTCCTGACTTTCCTTTGGTAGATAGATTCCCAAATATTTTATGGTATCAACAGTTATTCTGAATGGAATTTCTCTTTGTATCTCTTGCTGTTGGATTTTGTTGGTGATGCATAAAAATGCTGAGGATTTATGGAGATTTATTTTGTATCCTGCAATTTTCCTAAAGTTATGAATTATTTCTAATAGCTTTTTAGTAGAATCTCTGGGGTTCTCTAGGTATACCATCATATCATCTGCAAAGAGTGATAGTTTGGTTTTCTCATTGCCTACTCTAATTCCTTTAATCTCTTTCTCGACTCTTATTGCAGAGGCTAGTGTTTCTAATACAATTTTGAATAATAATGGTGATAGTGGGCAACCTTGCTTCACTCCAGATCTTATTGGGAAAGGTTCCAGTTTTTCCCCATTGCATATGATGCTTATTGACATCTACCAAACATTTATTTTTTTTTGTATCATAACCATTTTATTTTATTTTTTTTGAGCATTAGGTAGTGATATGTTTTTCTTTTTAATAATTTTTTATTGATAGACCGCATGCCAGGGTAATTTTTTACAGCATTATCCCTTGCATTCATTTCTGTTCCAATTTTTCCCCTCCCTCCCTCCACCCCTTCCCCCAGATGGCAAGAGTCCTTTACATGTTGAATGGGTTGCAGTATATCCTATATACAATATATGTGTGCAGAACCAAACAGTTTTCTTGTTGCACAGGGAGAATTGAATTCAGAAGGTATAAATAACCCGGGAGGAAAAACATAAATGCAAGCAGTTATCTACCAAACATTTAAAGAACAATTAACTCCAATGTTATATAAAATATTTAAACAAATAAGGAATGAAGGACTCCTACCAAGTTCCTTTTATGATACTGACATGGTACTGATACCTAAACCAGATAGATTGAAAACAGAGAAAAAAAATTGTAGACCAATCTCCTTAATGAACATTGATGCAAAAATCTTAAATAAAATAATAGTAAAAAGATTACAGAAAATCATCTCCATGATAATACCATGACCAAGTAGGATTTATACCAGCAATGCAGGGCTGGTTCAATATTAGGAAAACTAATAACATAATTGACTATATCAATAACCAAATCAACAAAAACCATATGATCATCTCAATAGATTCAGGAAAGGCATTTGCTAAAATCCAACACCCATTCCTATTAAAAACACTGGAGAATATAGGAATAAATGAACTTTTTCTTAAAGTAGTTAGGAGCATATATTTAAAACCAACACTAAGCATTATATGTAATGATAATAAACTGGAACCTTTCCCAATAAAATCAGGATTGAAACAAGGTTGTGCACCATTATCATTACTATTCAGTATTGTATTAGAAATGCTAGCTTCCTCAATAAAAGTTGAGATAGAGATTAAAGGAATTAGAGTAGGTAATGAGAAAACCAAATTATCACTCTTTGCAGATGATATGATGGTATACTTAGAGAACCCCAGAGATTCTACTAAAAAGTGATTAGAAATAATTCGCTACTTTAGCAAAGTTGCAGGTTACAAAATAAACCCACATAAGTCATCAGCATTCTTATATATCACTAACAAAATCCCACACTTATAGTTTACAAAGAGAAATTCCACTTAAAGTAACTATTGATAGTGTAAAATATTTGGGAATCTATCTGCCAAGGGAAAGTCAGGAACTATATGAGCAAAATTGCAAAACACTTTCCACACAAATAAAGTCAGATCTAACCAATTGGAAAAATATCAAATGCTCTTGGATAAGTCAAGAAAATATAATAAAGATGACAATACTCCCTAAACTAATCCATTTATTTAGTGCTATACCTGTCAAACTTCCAAAAAAACATTTTGATGACCTAGAAAAAATAACAACAAAATTTTTCTGGAAGAACCAAAAATCAAGTCTTTCAAGGGAACTAATGAAACAAGGAAAATCAAATGAAGGTGACCTAGCTGTACCAGATCTAAAACTATATCATAAAGCAGCAGTTACCCAAAACCATTTGCTATTGGCTAAGAAATAGACTAGTTGATCAGTGGAATAGGTTAGGTTCAAAGGACAAAATAGCCAATAAATTTAAAAATCTAATGTTTGACAAGCTCAAAGACCCCAGCTTTTGGGATAAGAATTCACTGTGTGACAAAAATTGCTGGGAAATTTGGAAATTAGTGTGGCAGAAACTAGGCATTGATCTACACTTAACACCATACACCAAGATAAGGTCAAAATGGGTTCATGATCTAGTCCTAAAGAATTAGATTATAAATAAATTAGAAGAACATAGAATAATTTACCTCTCAGACCTGTGGAGGATGAATATATGGTATTGTATATTAAGATAATTTAGAAATGATTTCATCATTTAGACATTGAGAATGATATTATAAGCAAATTAGAAGAACATAGGGTAGTTTACTTCTCAGATTTGTGGAGAAGGAAGGAATTTCTGACCAAAAAAAAAGAACTGGAACTCATTACTGAATACCCAAGAACTAATTTTGATTATGTTATATAGACAAAATGAGAAAGGAAGAAATAAATTGAGAAAACTTTTTTTTTAATTTAAGAGTTCTGATAAAGGCCTCATATGTAAAATATAGAGATAATTGAACTCAAATTTAAATAATTCAAGCCATTCTCCAATTGATAAATGGTTAAAGGATATAAATAGACAATTTCCAGATGAAGCAATTAGAACCATTTCTAGTCATATGAAAAAGTGCTCTAAATCACTATTAATCAGAGAAATGAAAATTAAGACAACTCTCAGGTACAGTTTTTATTTGACAAAGATGACAGGAAAAGCTAATGATGGCAGTTTAAGGGGATGTGAGAAAAATAGGATACTTAATACATTGTTGGTAGAATTGTGAATGGATCCAGCCATTCTGGAGAGCAATTTGAAACTGTGCTCAAAAAATCATCAAACTGTCCATATACCCTTTGATCCAGCAGAGTTTCTACTGGGCTTATATTTTAAAGAGATCTTAAAAGAGAGAAAGGAACTCATATGTGCAAAAATGTTTTGGGCAACCTTTTTTTGTATTGGCAAGAAATTGGAAATTGAATGAATGCCCATCAGTTGGAGAATGACTGAATAAGTTATGATTTATGAATGTTTTGGAATATTATTTTTCTATAAAAAATGAGCAGCTGGATAATTTCAGAGAGGTCTGGATTGACTTACATGAATTAATACTAAGTGAAATGAGCAGAACTAGGAGAACATGATACATGGGAACAACAAGATTATATGATGATGAATTTCCAAAACTGAAATGATTGAGATAGTTCAATAATCTTGTAATGAAGAGGTCCATCTATACCCAGAGAGAGAACTGTGGGAACTGAGTGTGAATGATAACATAGCATTTCATTCTTTTTGTTGTTGTGTGCTTGCATTTTGTTTTCTTTCTCATTTTTTTCTTTTTGATCTGATTTTTCTTGTGCAGCAAGATTATTGTATAAATATTTATACATAAATTGGATTTAACATATATTTAATATGTTTAACATATATTGAATTACTTGCCATCTTGGGGAGGGAGTGAGGTTTGGGAGGGGAAAATTTGGAACACAAGGCTTAGTAAGGGTCAATATTGAAAAATTATCCATGCATATGTTTTAAAAATAAAAAAGCTTTTTAAAAAAAGGATTAGATTATTTACTTTCTGGTTAATTTTTGGTCTATTTTCCCCTAGCCTTTTATAATTTTGTTGCATAATGATCTGAAAAAATGCATTTACTATTTCTGCCTTTCTGAATTTCATTTTGTGGTTTTTATGCCCTAATACATGGACAATTTGGGGTAGAGTTCATGTAGTGAGTGGGAAAAAAAAAGTGTATTCCTTTCTGTCTTCATTCAATTTTTTCCAAAGACCTATTATACCTAAATTTTCTAGTATTCTCTTTATCTCCTTAACTTTTTTCTTTTTTCTTGGTGGTTCAATTTATCTGCTTCTGAGAGAGGAAGGTTGAGATGTCTCAATAAAATAGTTTTGCAGTCTAATTGTTCTTGCAGGTCTCTTAACTTCTCTAGGAATTTGGATGATACACCACTTGGTGCATATACATTTAGTATTTATATTACTTCATTATCTATGGTACCCTTTAGCAGGAAGTAATTTACTTCCTTATCTCTTTTAATTAGATCTATTTTTGCTTCTGCTTTATCTGACATCAGTATTACTACCCCTGCTTTTATTATTTCATTTAAAGCATAATAGACTCTCCTCCAGCCTATTACCTTTACTCTGAATATCACTCAGCTTTGCCTCTCCAGTTTAATCTTCTTCCAGTAGAACCCTCTTTCTGCCTCATTTCTTTTCCATATTATCATAATAAAATAAATTATACCCATACTCTCTAAGTATACCCACATCAGAAAAAATAGTTCTCAAGAGTTTTTTTTTTTTTTTTTACCTTTTTATGCTTCTCTTCAGTTTTGTATTTGAAAATAAATTTTCTGTTCATCTCTGGTCATTTTATCAGAAATGAATGAAATTCACATGTTTGATTGCATGTCCATCTTTCCCCCTGAAAGATAATATTCAAATTTGCTGGGTAGGTGATTCTTGGCTTTATTTCAAGTTCCTTTGACTTTTGGAATATCAAATTCCAAGTCCTTCAATCCTATAAAGTAATCCTGACTGTGGCTCCTTGATATTTGATTTTTTTCCCCCTTCTGTATACTTGCAAATTTTTTTTCCTTGATCTGATAATTCTCAAATTTCACTACAATGTTCCCTGAAATTTTCATTTTGGAGCATCTTTCAGGAGGCAATTGGTGAATCTTTCAATGGTTATTTTATCTAAGTTCTAGGACATCAGGGCAGCTTTACTTGATGATTTTCTGAAGGATGATGTCTATGCTTTTTTTCATCGTTGTTTTCAAGAAGTAGAATAATTCTTAGATTTTATCTTCGCGATCTATTTTCCAGGTATTTGTTTTTCCAATGAGGTATTTTACATTTTTTTCAACTTTTTTCATTCTTTTGGGGGTTTTTTGACTGATTTTTGAAGTCTCATTGAGTCATTCACTTTCATTTGTTCAATTCTAATTTTTAACGAATGATTTTCTTTAGTTAAATTTTATATCTTCTTTTGCATTTGGCCAGTTGAAATGTTAAAAGAGGTACTTTGTTCATTGTTTTTTTTTTCCATTTCACAAATTCTGTTTTTCAAGTTGTTTTCTTTTTCCATTTCAACAAATCTATTTTTAAGGAGTTATACATCTTTTCCATTTCATCAAATCTCTTTTGTAAGGAGATAAATTATTTTTTTCCATTTCACTAAATCTATATTAAGGAGTTTTCTTCAGCTATATATTTTTTCTTTTCCAATCTCTCTTGCAAAGATTTCATTTCCTTTGCCCATTTTTCTCCTAACTCTATTTTAAGATTCTTTTTGAATTCTTCCAAGAGAGCTATTTGAGATGGGGACCAACTCATATCACTCTTTGAGGCTTCATATACAGAGATGATTTACCTTTACGATCCTGAGGGTTTGAGGTCTGATGTCTTTCTCCATTAAACTTTCTATGGTCTTTTTGGGTTTTTTTGCTCATTTTTTTTTGAGATTAATGTCTGCTCTTAAGGGAGAGGGGAAATTGTCCCAAGATTCCTCTACAGGTGACGGGGGCTTTAGGCTATCCCTTTAGACTGCTGACTGAATTCCAGTGTGGAGTGTGCATGGTCATGTCCTACATTATTCTGGGATTCAGAGGCTCACTATTTGCATTTTGTATTTGCATTGTTCCACTGGTTTGTAACTGGGACAAAGTAATGAAAGCTGTTGTATTTTGGCTAAGAGCCTCCTGCTAGATTCTCCAGCTTGAGTTTGACACAGCATCCTGGCTCCCTGCACTGCAATTGCAATGAACCAACTCTCACCATGCCTGATTGAAACAGACCTTTTCTGAAATTCTTCTAAAATATCATCTGGTAGAAATGTGTTAAACCCCAAATATTTGTGGATTCTTTCACTCCAAAACCAGTTCAGAAGTTTGATCTGTTATTAATCTGAAGGACACCAGGAGAAACTCAGATAAAGACCTACCCAGTCTCTGCCATCTTGCCTCTGCCTCCCCTCCCCATTTAATTGTTTTCTAAGATTGTTGAACCAATCAATGGAATCGCTTTGAGTTCAGTTCTTACAGAAAAGGTATCACCTGAAAAAAATGTTTTGCCTTATTTACAGTAATTTCAACAACATATTTTCTTTTTCCTTAAAGAAGACTGCATGCAACCCAACTTGAATCTTGAAAATGGATGGTAGACACTAAGATGTAAAAAAGTAACTAAGATACAATGTGTTTTGGCCTTAAGGAGCTTCTTTATGATGATCTTTCTATGGGGACAATAACACAATCTGATGCAAACCTTCACTGAAAAAAAAATGTTCCAAAAGGAAGCAACAGCAGACTTTGGAGTTTTCACTCTTCTATCATCACAAGGAGATATTCAGCATCAGAATGGCCCTACTCCAAAAGTGTATAAGGAAGAAGAATGCTATCATGTGATTTAATCAAAACTTCCTATTTTTTCCTGATTTATTTGAAATAGGTCCATAAGTATTCTACCTCTATTCTTAGGAGCAAAAGGCTAAGCTACCTACAATAAATTTTCTCCATTCCAGGAAATTGGAACTTCAAATTTTTAAGTCTTTGAAGGACTAGCTTCCCTGCAGCCCTATTTGTAGAGAAGTTTGAGAAAGACAGGTTATCATTCTCTTTTTCAGATTTTTTCATGAGACATTAAAGTTCCAGATCCATTTTCTCTAAAGATATTTTGTGACAAAAGCAGAAGTTGAGCTGCATTTTAAAATCCTTTTTCTATCTGCTCCTCTTCCTTTACTCAACAAATCTGCACTTGTCTGATTAA
Source organism: Antechinus flavipes (assembly GCF_016432865.1). Taxonomy (NCBI): domain Eukaryota; kingdom Metazoa; phylum Chordata; class Mammalia; order Dasyuromorphia; family Dasyuridae; genus Antechinus; species Antechinus flavipes. The sequence continues at coordinate 251,262,708 of NC_067402.1, read as the reverse complement.
TTTCAAAACTGATTAATCCATTAGGAATTAACTGAAAGAGCCCTTTTCTATTTCTACTGAAGCCCCAATCTAATTGGAAGATTTGCTGTTTTTGTCTCTCAAAAGCTTCCATTAGGAAATCCTATTTTGCTTCCTGGAATATCCTCATTAAAGGAATGGAGACTCATTTTTCAGGATAAGATTTTGAAAACCATTTGAAAAAGCACAAGTTGAGAAATTTTCAACAAAGTACAAGAGATAGACTTTTAAATAAAAATATATGACAAATCCAAATGAGGATGGAGAGGGATCATGTTACATTTTTCCTCCCATAGAAGTGTTCTTTTTTGTATAGGCTCAACCTAAGAACTTTCTAATCCACAGAAGTCAAGATAAATCCATTGTTCTTTGGGAGCTCCAAGCTATAGGTTTTCTACAACCCCCCAAGTTAGTGGTGTCTGCAGGCATAAATTGCTGCAAATTCATCCCTGCTCTTTCCTGACCTGGCACCTACCACAATGTAAATGATTTGCTCTTTTTTGAGTAGGAGAGGAAAAAAAGAAATACAAAACATCTGCTAGGCCTCCAGATTCAAATCTCTTCAGACAACGCTGCCCAGTTTTCTGATGCTCTCACAGAGCAACAGAAAACTGAGTAGTTATAAAAGTAACAGGTCAAAATCAATGGCAGATATGGACTTAAATGACCAGGCAAATGTGACTAGTCCACTAATCATGGGATTTCACTGGTCCTCAGCATTTGATCAGTGCAGATATTTCTAGAATGATGCAAAGACAGGAACAGGATGAATTCAACAATCAATAGAAATGTAGTGAGAACAATCACATTTCCACATCCATATTTTCTTCAGACCAGAGGGTGCATCTAATGTTTTCATGTATGATTCTTGCCAGGGTGAAGATCACAGTGAAATAGCAGCCAAGTCGCTCTTGTTTCTCCAGAAGCAAGTCCAGCTGTTCTGCAAGAAGCTGAGCTGCTACTTCTCTTATTCTTCTTGCTCTTTGAGCTCATCTATCACATCTTGAAGGCAGTATCATTAAATATCTCTTAAAGTTCATCATCATCAAGCTATACTTATAGCTACTCATTCCTAAAAAGATATCTAGGTTGTTCAAGGAACCATGATTATCTTTGTTCCTTTGTTTCATTTTCAGCACTGACTACCCACTGAGTACTGGTAGCTTCAGCATTTCAACTCAACTATTTCTTGACTTTCTTTTCTATATCTGGAGATTTGATATTCTTCTTGACAGTTTTCTGGAACCTTCTCTTTCTGACATTTTTCAGTGACAAAATGATGCCATGATTCCATATGAATTTCTTCTTTCTGATAAGTCATTTTTTGTTGTCTTATTTATTTTTGAATCATTAGTTCTTCCAGAATTAATTGGTTCTTCCAGAAATAGATAATGTCCCCATGAACATTACATACAAGCATCTGGCAAATATTTGCAGTATTATGAAAGATTTTCTATCAATGGTTTTCAAGCTTCCAATAATGCAGGGTAGGTCAACAAATTTGGAGGCTAATGGGACACACATATAATTCCATGATGTCCACCAGGGTTTAATCCAATCAGTTTGGATCAATTTGTCTTTCAGATTGACAATTACAGAATATATTCACAATAAAACCATATTCTGAAGATAGACACAAAATACATTGGTTCTTGAGCTCATAGGGAAGTTGCTCTTTTTTCTTGCTCATCTTTGATTCTAGGAAGTTTGGCTATCATAAGCAGTTTTCTGGATTCTGATGACCCCAAGTTTTTCATACACATGCACACAAATATACATATATATATATATATATATATATATATACACACACACATACATACACATGCATATGTACATATATAGATTATGTACATAAGTATGTGTGTATATAGATAGATATGATCTATCTATATATGTAGATATAGCTATCTAGTTATACATCTAAAGCCATCTATCTATATAATCCAAAATTGATGAAAATGAATACCTGCAATGACAACTCCATGACAGCAAGTTGTGTACCTGCTGATCTGCCCTACAAAAATGACCTTCAGTAACCAATGGCTTGATGATGATAGGAAGAACAACTATGTAAATGAGCTGTTTTCTATAGTGGAGATATTTGTGTGTGTGTGTGTGTGTGTGTGTGTGTGTGTGTGTGTGTTTATTTAGCCAATTCTAATTTTTAAGGAATTGTTTTCTTCACTAATTTTGTCCTTTCTTTTCCAAGCTATTGACTTTTTTTTAACCATAATATTCCTGCATAATTGTAATTTCTCTTTCCAAATTTTCTTCTACCTTTCTTACTTAACTTTTAAATTTATTTTTGAGTTTATCTAAAAGGATGTTTTTGGCTTAAGAACAATTCACATATAGGCTTCACATATAGGCATTTTGACACTGATTTTTTCTTCTGAGTTTCCATTTTGATCTTTCCTGTCTCCGTAGTAATTTTCTATGGTCAGGGTTTTTTTTTTTTTTTTTTGAATTTTCACTCATTTAAAAAAATATGTATATTAGCTCTGTTCCTGGAGCACAGGAGTCACCATCCTAAACTTCTTGTGCTGAGGACCATGGACCTAATCATTAGCTTTTTTTTTTTTTCTTTAGGGTCTCAGATGCATTTCATTGTGCATTGGACTGGACTGGTCTAATTTCACAGGGTTACATGACTGGCAGTTTACCTTATTGACTGGAGCTGAAGGTCTCACAGTTGGCAATACCCCAAAATTCATTTCTTAGTTTTCACATTAATTTATCATCTCTTTGTCAAAAGATGAGCATCATTCTTCTTTATTGAGCTTCTGAAACAACCATTCATCATTAAGTTGATCAGAGTTCTTTAATTCTTTCAGAATTTTTCATTTTATTATGTTGATGTTAAAATAGAACTTGCTCGTATACTTCTGATGAGTTTCTGCTGAGTTCACACAAGACTTTTTCATGTCTTTTTGAAACTATTTTCTCATTTCTTACAAAATTATAATATGCACTAAATATATAAAACCATGCAATTGTAATTGTTCCCCAAATATAGGCCTTTGTTTAGTTTTTATTTTTTTATTACAGCAAATAGAATTGCTATAATTTGAAACAAATTAAACTTTCTCTCCTTCTGTTATTTCTTTTGGATGAAGAATCAGAAAAAAATACATGAGTAGGCATGTAGTATTTTTAAAATTATTTTATCTATTTCATTAATTTTTTTTCAATTACATATAAAACTATAACATTTTTTTAAAGTGTTGATTTGAGATCTGGAATTGTGTGGCAATGTTCTTTAACATTTTTTTTAAATTAATACCCTTGATTTTTTTTCCTTATCTTTTACTAGTAAATTTTGTTCCTGTTTTTCCTAGTTCTATGAAATAATAATTTGATAATTTGACAGGGCATTGAATAAATAAATTAACTTTGATTAGAAAAGTTATTTTTTATTATATTGCTTTGGACTATCTATAAACACTTAATACTTCTTCAATAGTTTAAATCTGATTTTCTTTGTGTGAAAAGTCTTATGTGATTGTGTTCAAATAATTCCTGAGTTTATGGCAATTAGACTTCCACATGTTTTATGTTGTCTGTAATTATTTCAAGTGAAATTTCTTTTTATGTTTAAGTGCTGAATTTTATTGATAATATAAAGAAATGTCCATCATTTATATGAGGTTATTTTATATTCTCCAAATGTGCTGAAGTTGGTATTTCAAACATATTTTTTTAATTGATTATTTAGGATTCTCCAAGTTTATCATCATATCATCTACAAAGACGTTTACGCAATGCTTATTTTTATAGCTTTCCTCTGTTTTATATAAAATCCTTCTGACTTCTCTTTAATGTTAATATTCTTAGAAGACACATGTAAAATCTTCCCATGCAGAAAACAATTTAACCTTATTTATTTCCTTATACTTTCTGCATCATATTTATTTTGTTATACTTCCCTTATAATTTTATATTTGAAAATCAAATCTTTTATTCAGCTCTGCTCCCCTACTCAGAAATGCCTGAAAATTCCCTAATGCATTATATTTCCATTTTATCTTGAAGGATTATAATCAATTTTGCTGGGTAGTAATCTCCCAAGGCTTCCTCTTCCCCTTTTCCAGAAATGGTCCTCTCTTTCCTTGAGGTATGATCCAGAAATGTGCATAAAAATGAAATTGTTAAACACTTGCTATTCAGGGATTTAATTTCCTGAAAGTGTTGACAAAGTTCTATGCCTTTGAGATATGACACAGAAGTGGGTATAATAGACAATGCGATTGCCAAGTACAGTTCAGACCTGAGTCTTATCAGTTGCTAAATCTTTTTTTTTTCCCACTCTCTCTGGTTTGAGAACTTCTGAAACTTGTTACTTTTATCACATTTACTGTTCTACCATTATTGTTTCCAATATATGAGCTCTGGACCATTTTACTTACAATTATCAAATAGCTTTCTTTCCTTCTTCTATATTGCTTTAGGCTAGAAGAATGTGTCACTCTAATTTTTTGCTGACTCCTCTACTCTAGAATCCAATTGGAGGCATTATTTAAAGTTGTTTGATGGATAATATGGGAAAGCTCAGCTGAGGCACTTTCTGTACTGCATCATGTTTATTCCTGAGCATGCAGTTTTTTGCACAATTTAAGCAATCTAATATTCAAATACAAATAAATAAGGAAAAATAAAAATTTCCAACAAGTTTTTCTGATGATCTTCTTTCCAAGAATATATGAGTATGGAGTTGGAGCATTGATGTTTGTGGGAGGAGTATTTATGGAACTCATTCCAACATATAACAATAAAAAGCTGTCTTCCTCATTATTAAATGGTTTTAAGATATAGATTAGCAGTTCTTAAAGGAAGAAACCCAAGTTTTGTATAGTCATCTGAAAAAACAATTTCCAAAATATTATAATGATTTAAATGTAAAAGACAGTTTAAAAAAAAGATTCATGATGAGCAAAGAAGTTGGGTCATTCAAATAGCAAAAGCTGGAGATGAGCATATATTTGCTGCAAAGAAGCAGAGTAGCACTTAGAAGACTGACTATCTAGGTTTAAGAAGTTGTTCATAATACAGATTGAATCTAAAGTGAATTTCATAGATCCCCATCCTCAGATTCATTCACTCAGGAAGAAGTGGATTCAAATTCTGTGTCTCTCATGAAATCAAATATGGAAGCATGAATACTTTACTTTGTCTCTCAGCTTTCTAGGCAACTCTCTAAAACCATAATTAATGAGGAGTATTAATTTTTTTCAATGCATCATCTTCATATGGATTGAATCTAGTTCCAGACAAGAAACTTACCTAGAGAAGAAAGAAAAAGACAGAAAAAGACAGACACAGAGTCAGTCAGACTGAAAGATATACAAATACAGAAAAAGATCTAGAAACAGAAAAATAGAGACAAACATAGACAGACAGAGAGGGGGGCAAAAACAGACAGAGAGATAGAGGCACAGAAGAGATAGAGAAACAGAAAAAAAGAGACACAGTAAGAAACACAAACAGAAATGAAAATGGGTGAAAGTTAATAAAATACTGAAGGTATGAATTAAATTTTAAAAAACAAACTTAACAGATACGTTGCATCAACAATTTGTAACTAAAATGTTCTTGAAATATTTACTATATTTTAAATTTAATATTTCAAGTCTTAGATAACATTATGAAAGATATATTTTTATAAAATATAAGATGCACAAAGAAGTCTACTTTTGTCCTCTCCTTAAACATATAAAACATTTTTAAAGTTTACTTAAAAAATCAAAAGGCTAATTTGAGGAAACAGAAAGGTTTCATATATCCAACTTTTGAGAAAACCCAAATCACTTTATATTAATTTCCACAGAGAGGGGAAATGGGGTATTAGAATATCTTGGGATAGCTTCTTAATAGACTAATAATATCCATATGTATGATAACCAGGGACATAAATTTACAATGAATAAGGTGACTAGCTCATTTCACTTCTGGTATCATACATTTCATCATGGTAACTGCCATGTAGCAAAACTTTTTTTTTAACCTTAGTTTGCTTTTATGATATTTGGTGGCATTTCTATTTCATATTCAATAACTATTTATAAAGAAATATATCTAAATGTATTTGTCTCTGTTAAAATAAATTAACTTATTTCTTACATCAAAAACTATTTCCCTTATCATTCCTTGAGTTCTAGCTACTTCCATTTTTCCCCTATAAATGTACCACTCTGGAGGGTTATATGATGACAGAATGAAAATATAAACAAGAAAGATCACATTTATTTATTAATATTTGTGTGGCTTATCCTTCCGTATGTTAAAGTCTTCCCTCCTAATGCCCCCCAAAAAGAAAGAAAAGAAAATGAGGAAGTGTTCCCAAAAAAGGTATTTTAAAATGAAACTTAGCTCAGATTAATACCCTGTCTGTATAGCCTTATATCAAATCCTCCCATTCACATGGAAAATCAAGTTTTGGGATTTTTTCCAATGTTACATTTGAAAGAGGCCAGGAATGAATTTTTAGTATCTTGATTCAAATCTCTTCTCTAACATTTTCTATGAAACCATGGGAAAGTAACCACTTTTGAACCTCATTTTCCTGTTCTGTAAAATGAGAAAAATTAAACTATATGGCTTCTGACTTCATTGCCAATTTACATATATACTCTTATATTCTCCTTCTGGGGCAATGCCTCTAATAAGGCATACATAATTTCACACTCATACTTCAACAACAGATTGGTAAGTAATCTTTCTGGACTCAATATTTGCCATAAGCTAATCGGAATATTTATGTCTTTTAGTATCATTTACATTTTTATTACTATGATGCTGACTCATATTATTCTGCATATTCTGCTTTCTTTAAAGGTGTTTTAACTTTTCTAACCTTGAAGGCATTGGGAGTTTACCCATTCACTATATACAACTAGCAAAACATGTACATTCATGTATACATAGCTAAATATAAATGCATATGTGGCAACTGGTAAAATATGTACAACATATATATATATATATATACATAAAAATATATAACACCTGATAAGTATATATAATATATATGAACATAGCAAATAGAAAAAATACATATATAAATAGATACATGTGGTGATCTTGTTCTCAAAACGCAGCCATGTGATAAAAGTTCAGATCTTTTATTATCTCCAATATAGCCCGGTTAGCTTAGAGGTCTATCTCTCTGCTTGGTTCCAAGAGCTCCCTCCGAATGTTGCCAAATTCAAAGGTTTTGTCCTTCAGCCTCTGCCTCTGCTTTCTTTTAGCCTCCAACCAGCACAGAGATGGAATGAATATCTTGTCTCCTTCACTTGGGGCTCGGCTAGCTTTCTGGTGAGTCTTTCAGACCAGCTTGGTCTCAGTGGGGGAACTGCAGGAGCCCAGCCACCAGCTCCTCTCCAATGCAGCTGAACTCTCTTCTGCAACCAGCCAGCCAAGTGGAAAATATATCCTCTCTTGCCTTGCCTTGGAGAGAGGGCTTCTGGCATAATTCCGCTGAAATCTCAACTTGTAGCTTCTTCACTCTGAAAAACTTCTTTGACTGGCCCATTGAAGCTCTATTTATGCTCCTTCAAGAGAGGGATTGTGGGTTTTCTCCCATAGTGCTCTCTGGCCCAAAGAGCTTCGAGGGAGGTGTGAATTCACGAAGGTACAAAGTTTACTTTGTGAATCTGGCAAACTTGTGAACTCCAATGAATAAAGGTGCAAACACAAGCATTGTACTAATTAATTCTACTTAGTACCTTGTTTCAGGTTCTGCCCAAAACATCTTCTTGTAAGATTAGATCAACTCTAATTAGTTAGCAATTTGTAAGGATTCCAACAGATACACACACACATACACACACACACACACACACACACACACACACACATATGTGTGTGTGTGTATATATATATATATATATATATATATATATATCAGTTGATAAAAACACAAAGATAGATTGATTGATTGATAAATAGACAGAGTCTTAGACACATGAAATGTCTGGAGGTAATTTTAGCACCAAGCCAAGATACTATTGATAGCATATTGTACTCAAGTTGAGTGACAGATTGGGAATAAGTCTACAAAATATATTTTACTAAGAAGTGAATAAAAACTGACTATAATCCATACAATAATACCTCCCAGCTTTCTATCCCTAGCAAGATAATAGCTCAGATATATTTTATTGTAGTTATAGAACACCATCATTTAATCATTTACTTTCATAATCACAGGTTTAAACTACAACATAGTATAGCAGACATGATCTTTGCTATTCAAGAGATAGGAAATAAAAACTGAGAATTCTACACTCTAGAATAGCATTTGACATTTTAGAAAACTGGGCTCCAGCAGCTAATAAGTAAACCAAACTCACCACCTAGGAACTGAAGGAATCTTGAGACTGTCTTTCAAATCAGAAAGGGACAGAAGCTGAAGACTAAAACCTGACAAAATATCACACAATGAATCAACCAAGATGAGGAAGTAATCTCAGTACAAGTCAGGCCAACCTAAGACCTTTGATTTTATTGCAAGAGAAGACAGAAAAGCAACAACAGCCCTCAAGTGATATGCAAAACAAACATTTGATGGAATTCATAATGTGTTTCTGGAAATTATGAAGGTATTCAAGAAGAATAAAATTAGAGCTATAACATTCATTTTGCCCTTTTTAGGAAAAGATAAATTTTAAAATATCATAAGAAAAAAAATGGTATTGTAAGTGATTACTTTTGCATATTTATGTATGTATATGGAAACATATAGGATGGATAGGTGGCACAGTATATAGATCTCTGAAAGACCAAAATTCAGATCTGGGCTCAGATACTTACTAGATATGTGAACTTTGACAAATTGTTTAAACCTGTTTGCCTCAGTTGTCTCATCTGTAAAATAAGCTGGACAAGCAAATGGTGAACCATTCCCAAATCTCTGCCAAGAAAATTCCAAAAAGGGGTCCTGAAGAGTCAGAAATGATCAGAAATGAATGAAAAACCTAAACACACACACACATATTTATTGAATATATATTTTCATATATTTAAGTGTACACACACACACGTGTGTGTATATATGTACATACACACACATACATATATATATATATATATATACACAATTCAAATTGAAGGACAGATATATGCCTGTAAGCAATCAGAAGAATGCAATCATTTTGATTTACTAATTTGTAGTTTGAGAGGAATTGTTATAAACAGTGTGAGAAGCAGAGACTTCCTTTCCAAATAAAAAATACTGTGACCTCAAGTGAGCTGACTATAGGGTATTGGAATAAGTTGAAACTCACTCAATGAAATAGATATGACTTTTTCCTTTTGGTTCTAAGAGATAAGGACATTTTCTTTTATGATTTCTTAAAATTTGGTATCTGGATCTTTTCCTTAAAGATCATTTTCAGAAAATCTGGTAATTCTTAAATAATCTCTCCTGGAATTGTTTTCTAAATAAATCATTAAAAACAGTTGATTTCCCCCCATTTACATGTAAAAAACAATTTGTAACATTCTTTTTTAAGAAAAAGTTTTAAAATTTGGAACTATGCTCAAAAAGTAATCAAACTGTGCATACACTTTGATCCAGCAGTGTTACTACTGAGCTTATATCCCAAAGAGACCTTAAAGAAGGGAAATGGACCTATGTGCAAAAATGTTTGTGGCAGTCCTGTTTGTAGTGGCTAGAAATTGGAAATTGAATGGATGCCCATCAATTGGAGAATGGCTGGGTAAATTGTGGTATATGAATGTTATGGAATATTATTGTTCTGTAAGAAATGACCAGCAGGATGAATACAGAGAGGCTTTGAGAGACTTACATGAGCTGATGTTAAGTGAAATAAGCAGAACCAGATCATTATACATTTCAACAATACTATATGAGGATATATTCTGATGGAAGTAGATATCTTTGGCAATGAGAAGATGCAATTCAGTTCTAATTGATCAATGAAGGACAGAATCAGCTACACCCAGAGAATGAACACTGAGAGGTGAATGTGGACTACTTGCATTTTTGTTTTTCTTCCCAGGTTATTTTTACCTTCTAAATCCAATTTTTCTGGTGCAACAAGAGAACTGTATGGATCTGTACACATATATTGTATTTAAAATATAATTTAACATGTTTAACATGTATGAGACTGCCGGCATCTAGGGGATGAGGTGGAGAGAGGGAAGGGAAAAGTTGGAGTTGTGGAAATGTTTGTTTTATTACATAAATTGAAAATAAAATAAATTTTAAAAGAGGAAAAAGTTTTAAGTTCAAATCCTATCCTACCTTCCCTTCCTTTTCCCTCCCTTGAAATGGTATGCAATCTAATGTAGATTATCCATGTGCAACCAAGTAAAAACATGTTTTCACATCAATAATTTTGTGGAAGAAAATTTGAGAAAGATAAAAAGAAGGAAACAATATGTTTTGATCTGTATTGAGATGCCATTAGTTCCTTTTCTGGAACACAATAAGTTATTTTTGATGGTAGATCTCAAATTTTTATTTTATTTTTCCATATTTTGACTCTGATCTCATATTTTCAGTGTTTTCTTGAGTTATTAAATTCTAATTGTTCTCTTCTTTTTCTAGGGGAGTTTACTACTTGAATGTTTTCATTTTTTATTCTAAACTACTTTTTTCTTTATCAAGACTTTTTTTTTCCTCTCAAGATAATATGATCATATTTTTAAAACTGTATGGAACCTTGGAGGTCATTGATTCTACCATTCTCCATTTTATCAATAAGAAGTTTTGGCATAGACAGATTAATTGATTTGACCTTCTACCCCCACACATTCTTCAAAAAATCATTTGCTTCTTTTTTGCATGCATTCATACTTCTTATGAATAAGCAATTTTGATTCATTGTTTTCCTTCGAGTTTTTTTTTGTTAATCTTTGATTAACTCATAATCTTTTTACATATAAAATCTGTTCATTGTTAGCTGTTTCTTCTGTTGACTCATTTCTCAATTTTAGTTTCTTGATTGAGACATTCTTCTAGGGACAGATCCCATTTCCTCTTACATTAATGAATTATTGTTTAAGTTATTTTTCTAGCTTTCCTTCTATAATCTGGGTATTACTGTTCCTGTATCTTGAGTCAATGATACAATTTTCTATAGTAGCTCCAACGCAGGCCACCAAGGTACTAGTTTTTTGAATATTGGTTCCAGGGTAACTCCTGTGGGATTGTTTCCCAGGTATTAATCTGATTTTTATCTTCTCCTGTGACTCAGAAGCCAATTCCTTTAGCCCTCTTGGAAGACCCAGTATGCATGCCCTAAGTACTCTCATTTCCATGTACAATGGGTAACCAGGTTGACTCTTAACTACTCAGACCAATATAGCAATTGTTTTAGCAGACCTTTTGGATTACTTGTTTCCAAACCTGCTTGATTTATTTATTACAATTTTTTTTTATTTCTCTAATTCTCCAATATATAGTTAAGGATGGCACTAATTAATTGTTTAGGACAATCAGTTAATAAGGAAATATTACTAAGATGTTACTTTATGTAGGTAGTATACTAGACAGTGATATTTGAATTATTATTGAAATAAGTAAACTATTTTATGAAGTAGAGATGAGGAATTAGTGCATTCCAGATTGAAAACAGGGCTGGGAGTGGAGTGTCATGAAAGAAGAGAAAAATAAAAGACCACTACATCTTAGTTTATGCTTTTAGAGAAAACAATACTAAAACATGATAAAGGAAATCTTTGTAAGTTTTAATACTGATTTCTACTATATAAATGAGGAAAATATTTAACAACAATAATAACCAAATTTCACATTAAATGAAAGGATCAGTTTTGGTTCTATCTTGATAAAGATAAAATACTCAGTTTCTTTTTGTTTGTTTATTACTCCAAAAGAGTGCACATATTACATAATAGAAATATTATTTTGCAATGTGGTCAATGATGAGGTTTTGCTGTCATTTTCCACTAACTTATCAAGTATCAAAGTATGTGGACATGTTTTGGAACTTATTCTACTTTTGTTTCTGTCTCTCTAAAAAAAAAAAAGATATGGTACACTCTTCCTTTAATTCATAAAGATAGTGTCAATGTGGATTAGCGTTAATTCTTCTAGAAGTAGGCCATCTTGTTTGTGAGACAGAGATTTCATATTTAGAATGAGAACAATTAAATCAGTATTCTTGAACTACTCTAAAAACAATGTGATTTGGTAACTTTATTCTCAGTTTCTGCAATTTTGTTTTCATGATGGAAATAAAAAGACAATACTTTGGAATTACGTGGCATTTTCATTTGTTTCATGGATTATCATCATCAAAAAATTGATTCTCTCTTGTTGCTTATCTACTACACGATTAGCTAGCAAGTATGGTATAATGTTAGAATCATATAAAAATCTTTCAACTTGATAGTATCCACCAGTGAAAATGGCATAGGCTTAAAAAGCAAAGTAATCTTAATAATATCATGAGAGAGTCAAACTTTTATGAAATAAAATCAAATTAGATATTGATATTTTGGCTCCAAATTACATCACTGAATGGACATCATAGAAGAAAGGGAAAGACTTTTAGGCTATATATACTGACAATTTTTTGTTGTTGTTGTTTTGTCTTTACTATTTTCCAAGACCCACACATCTGTCACTTTTTAGTGAAATTTATTTTAAGGTAGTAAATGAGGAGCAGCTGGACATGGTATTCTCTCATATTTCTCAATTAAATATGATTACAGTTATGCTGGACTGTCAGCATATGTGCCAATGTGAATATGTCCTCCCAGTTATCACAAAGATTACTACCTTCCCATATGGCCCCAAATTAAGGTATAATGAACTGGAAATTCTAGATATCAACTCCAGACTATTGCCTTCCCTGTTAAGCACTATGTACTTAGTCTACATAGACTACATATAAGTCTACATATCAATCTTACATATTCCTATTGACCTTTCAATCTGAGTTCCATCATAGGCTTGTTGCTGTTCAGTAATTTCAGTAGTGACCAACTCTTCATGACCTTATTTGGGATTTTCTGGGCAAAGATACTAGAATGATTTTCCATTTTTTTCTCCAGCTTATTTTGCAGATAGAGAAACTGAGGTAAATGATCATACAGCTAGCAAATAATTGAGGTTATATTTGAACTCAGGTGTTCTTGACTCCAGGCCCAATATCTTTATTCTACTAATTAGTTGCCCACCATGTCAAAGAAACTACAAGTTGTTGTTGTTGTTGTTGTTTTGTATGTCATTCTAATTCTGTTTTAGTTGAGATGTTCCCCAATGTTCATTACATAACATTACTTTGTTACCTTCTGATACTAAATCTTGACTTGAACTTTAGACTTTTTAGCCACCATTAAATATGATGACTTTTAATAATAATTAATGTCATAAACTTGAATGCTTCTTTCCTTTATACAAAACTGAATTCATGTGATCTTCAAAGCCACAAGTTCTATAATTATAACCTAGAAATGTCAATTCCATTGAATGGACTGAGATAAATGTCTTTGGGTTTGTATTACCACCTAAGTATAAGAGTCTCTATATGACTACCTACATATAATTCTTTTTCAGAACCAAAAAAAAAAAATGGAACTTTTTTTTAAGTAATTACAATGTCAAATATTATGCTGAATTCAATCATTTCTATGAGTACACAGACATGGATAAGTGGGGAAATGTTATAGTGCATTTTATAGCACTGATAACTATTCATATACAAATTCATAACACATTTATAACAATGATTACTTATAACTAAACATCTAGTCCTGACAACCTGCCATTTATAGAATTAATCAACAAATATCAGACACAGACTGAGGAATCAGATGAAGTCAAGTTCTTCAGATTAAACAAAGAAGCATCATTAATCATCATAATAGCATAATTTAAAGTATCTGATTGCAATTATGAATCATCACTAAAAATATAATTTAATGTTAAAAACCAATCTTTATATTTTGTGGATACTCATCAATTTTCATTGAATACTCAATTTTGCTGCCATAAAATTGAGGATTATTATAGAAGTCATAAAAATGTTATAAAATTTTTAAACTGTGTTTAAGTAGGTCTTATGAAAAAATAGAGAATCTCTGTCTTTCTTTCTGAATATACCTATATGTGTGTGTATATGTATGCATATATACACACATATATGTGCATTTATGTACACAAATATACATATACATACATATACAAATGTTATCTGTTATTTGAAGGTAGATTTAGCCAGGTTCTGAGAGGTCTATCAGTTTTGCTTTGTAACATTTATATATTTATTCATTCATTCATTTATTTAAAACATAGAAACTGTTCAGACTAGACAACAATTTTACCACGGCAAAATGCAAAATAAAGAAAACATATTTAATGACTTTCAGTTCTACTTAGCTTCAATTTATTTGTATAATCATGGATGGTATAATGGAGGAGGGAAATAAAAAGACTATGACTATATTTTCATACTAAAAAAAATTTATTTAACTTCAAAAAATATGTCTCACTTAGCCAGTGGGGAGGTGGCTGAGTGTGGGAACAGTACAAGAATCCATGGTGGGGGGGTGTCTATGAATTAGGGAATCTACCAGGAGGCTCTTAGCCAAAATACATCAATGTTGACTACTCTGATCTCATTACAAATCAGTGGATAAGCAGACTAGCACTAAGACATCCAAAACAAATGCAGAAGTCAAATAGTGAGCCTCTGAATCCCAGAATAATGTGGGACTTGGCCATGGCCACCAAGCAAAGGAAGTCAGCAGCACCAATCCAGAACAGTCACTGTCACCTGAAGAGGAAACTTGGGACAATTTCCCCTTTGCCCTAAGTGCAGACTCCAATCTTTAAAAAATGAGCAAAAAAAAAAAAAAAAAGGGCTCTGACCACAGGTAATTTTTTTTTTATGAAGAAAGAGAAGAACTAACCTCAAACCCTGAGGACACTAAAAGCAAATCATCTCCAGATGAAGCCCCAAAATTGATATGAGTGGATTCCCAAGGCTCTTTTGGAAGAATTCCAAAAGAACCTTAAAAGAAAGTTAGAAGAAAAATAGGGAAAGGAAATGAGAACATTGCAGGAGACTTTGGAAAAGGAAATACAGAAATTATCTGAAGAAAACTTACAAATTAGATTTAATGAAATGGAAAAAAAGCATATAACTCCAAACAATTAGATTTCACAAAATCAAAAAGGAAAAGAAATCCTTGAAAAACAGAATTCATGAAATGGAGAAAAAATCCATTGAACAAAACAATTAATTTAAAATTTTAACTGGCCAAATGCAAAAAAAGCTAAAAAAGCTAACTGAAGAAAATAATTCACCAAAAATTTGAATTAAACAAATATAAGTGAATGACTTAAGGAGACATTAAGAATCAGTCAAACAAAACAAAAAAAAAATGAAGAAATAGAAGAAAATTTAAAACACCTCATTGGAAAAACAACTAGCATGGAAAATAGATCTAAGAAACACAATGTAAGAATTATTGGACTTTCTGAAAACCATGGGGAAAAAAAGCCTAGACATCATCTTTCAGGAAATAGTCAAGGAAGACTGCCCTGTTGTGCTAGAATCAGAAGGCAAAATAGCCATTGAAAGAATTCACTGATCACCTCCTGAAAGAGATTCCCAAAATGAAAACATCAAGGAATATCATAGCTAAATTTCAGAATCATCACATCTAGGAGAAAATATTGCAAACAATAAAAAAGAAACAATTCAAATATAGAGGAGCCACAATCAGATTTACCCAGGACCAAGTAAGTAGTTTCCACTTTAAAGGATCAAAGGGCCTGGAATATGATATTCCAAATCACACAGGAACTTGGATTGTAGAATCAACTATCAGAATTACCTATATAGCAAAATTGAGCTTTATCTTTCAGGAAAAAAGATGGGATATTCAATGATAATGGGTGAATTTCATTTGTTATGAAAAGATCAGAGCTAAAAAGAAAATCTGATCTCCAAATACAGAATTCAAGAAGAGCATAAAGTAGTGAAAAGGAAAGAACTCTTGAGAACTGTATTTCTATCATGGATATACTTGGAAGATGTAGGGATAATTTCCTTTTATTGTGATAAGATAAATAAAAAGAATCTAGAGATAAAAGGGGGTTATATTGGAAGAAGAGTGAAAGACATAAAATGGGGTAAATTATATCTCATGAAGAAGCAAAAAAGATTTATTATAATTGAAGAAAAGAAGAGAGGACAATGAACATTGAGTGGATCTTACTCTCATTAGATTTGGCTCAAAGACATAGGATAGTTTACCTGTCAGACCTGTGGAAGAGGGAGGAATTTATGACCAAAGAAGAACTAGAGATCACTATTGACCACAACATAGAAAATTTTGATTATATCAAACTGAAAAGTTTTTGTACAAACAAACAAATGCAAACAAGATTAGAAGGGAAACAATAAACTGGGAAAACATTTTTACAATCAAAGGTTCTGATAAAGGCCTCATTTCCAAAATATATAGAGAACTGACCCTAATCTATAAGAAATCGAACCATTCTCCAATTGATAAATGGTCAAAGGATATGAACAGACAATTCTCAGACGAAGAAATTGAAACTATTTATAGACATATGAAAATATGCTCCAAATCATTATTAATCAGAGAAATGCAAATTAAGACAACTCTGAGATACCACTACACACCTGTCAGATTGGCTAGAATGACAGGGAAAGATAATGGGGAATGTTGGAGGGGATGTGGGAAAACAGGGACACTGATCCATTGTTGGTGGAATTGTGAACACATCCAGCCATTCTGGGGAGCAATTTGGAACTATGCTCAAAAAGTTATCAAGCTGTGCATACCCTTTGATCCAGCAGTGTTTCTACTGGGCTTATACCCCAAAGAGATACTAAAGAAAGGAAAGGGACCTGTATGTGCCAAAATGTTTGTGGCAGCCCTGTTTGTAGTGGCTAGAAGCTGGAAAATGAAAGGATGTCCATCAATTGGAGAATGGTTGAGTAAATTGTGGTATATGAACTTTATGGAATATTATTGTTCTGTAAGGAATGACCAGCAGGATGAATACAGAGAGGACTGGTGAGACTTACATGAACTGATGCTGAGTGAAATGAGCAGAACCAGGAGATCATTATATACCTCAACAATGATACTGTTTGAGGATGTATTCTGATGGAAGTGGACCTCTTCGATAAAGAAAGTCTTAATTGATCAAAGATGGACAGAAGCAGCTACACCTAGAGAAAGAACACTGGAAATGAATATAAACTGCTTGCATTTATGTTTTTTCTCCCGGGTTATTTATACCTTCTGAATCCAATTCTCCCTGTGCAACAAGAAAACTGTTTGGTTCTGCACAGATATATTGTATCTAGGATATACTGCAACCCATTCAACATGTAAAGGACTCTTGCCATCTCGGGGAAGGGGTGGAGGAAGGGAGGGGTAAAATCGGAACAGAAATGAATGCAAGGGATAATGCTGTAAAAAATTACCCTGACATGCGTTCTATCAATAAAAAATTATTAAAAAAAAAAAAAAAGATTTGGCTCAAAGAGAGAATATCAGACATATTTAGTTTCATAGAGAAACTTGTCTCATCCTATTGGGAAGTAGGAAGGGAACAGGGAAGGGAAAGGAAGAGGCTAATAGAAGGGAAAACAGAAGTAATAGGGGAAAGGGGAAAGGGGGAAGGGCTATAAAAGGGGAGAACTGTTTGAAGGAGGTGATAATCAGAAGGATAGAAAGTCGCGAAGGAAAGCAAAAAGTATAATTTGGGAGAAATAAGAGAAATTCCATTTAAAATAGCTGAGGATAATATAAAATATTTGGAAGTCTACCTGCCAATGCAAAGTCAAGAACTATATGACCACAATTACAAAACACTTTCACAGAAATAAAGTCAGATCTACTCACTGGGAAAATTACCAAGTGCTCATGGATAGGCAGAGCTAATATAATAAAAATGACAATATTACTTAAATCAACTAACTAATTCAGTGCCATACCACTCAAACTTGCAAGAAATTACTTTGCAGAGCTAGAAAAAAAAATAATAAGGAAATTCATCAGGAAGGATAAAAGGTCAAGAATTTTAAGGGAATTGATGAAAAAATGCAAATGAAGGTAGCCTAGCTGTACCAGATCTAAAACTATATTATAAAGCAGCAGTCATCAAAAAAAGTTTAGCTTAAGTTTAGCTTAGCTTTAGCTAAGAAATAGATTGGTCAATGAGTAGAATAAGATATTAACAGGACAAAATAGTCAATGAATATAATAATTTAGTGTTTGACACACCCAAAGACCCCATTTTTGGCATAGGAACTCACTATTTGACAAAAACTGCTGGGGAAATTGGAAATTAGTATGGCAGAAGTTAGGCATTGATCTATACCTAAAACCCTATACCAAGATAAGATTGAAATGGATTCATGATATAGACATAAAGAACGATATTGTATGCAAATCAGAAGAACAAAGGATAGTTTACCTCTCAGTTCTGTGGAGAAGGAAAGAATTTGTGGCCAAAGAAGGAATGGAACACATTACTGCATGCAAAATGGATAATTTTGATTATATAAAGTTAAAAAATGTTTGTATAGACAAAACCAATGCAGACTAGATTAGAAGAAAAGAAAATTACATCCAAGGATTCTGATAAAAGCCTCCTTTCTAAAATATATAGAGAATTGACTCAAATTTATAAGAATTCAAGCCATACTTCATTTGAAAGGCTATAAACAGAAAATTTTTAGATGAAGAAATTAAAAGCATTTCTAGTTATATGGAAAGGTGTTCTAAATTACTATTGATTTAGAAAAATTCAAATTAAGACAACTTTGAGACACCACTATATACCTTTCAGATTGGTTAAGATGACAGGAAAAGATAAGGACAAATATTGGAGGGGATGTGGAAAAACTAGAACACTAATACATTGTTGATAGTACTATAAACAGATGCAAACATTCTGGAGAGAATTTAGAGCTATGCCCAAAGGGCTATCAAATTGTGCTTACTCTTTGATCCAGCAATGTTTCTACTGGGCTGGTATCCCAAAGAAATCATAAAAAAGGGAAAGGAACCCACATGAACAAAAATGTTTGTGGTAGCCCTTTGAGGTAGCAAGAAACCAGAAACTGAGTAGATGCCTCTCAGTTGGAGAATGGTTGAATAAGTAATGGTTTATGAATGTTATGAAATATTGTTTTTTGTTTTTGTGTGGGGGGGGTTGTTTTTTGTTTGTTTGTTTTGCTGAGGCAATCAAGGTTAAGTGACTTGCCCAGGGTCACACAGCTAAAAGAGTTAAGTGTCTGAGGCCAGATTAATAATAACAATCTAATTCTGAATAGACTACTCTTTAGTTCTTTGTTCACTGTCAGATAGCTTCTGGCCTCAGCCTAGTCCCAGGTACCAAATTCCTGAGAAGATCTCATAATCTGTTGGTCAGTAAGAACCAAATTCCAGAGACCACTCTTTGGTCCTGCCTCTGGGCCATGAAATTAGCATATCTATAACATGAATAATTAGATAACTATGTCTCTTTGCTTCGGTTTCTTTGCTAAATTCTCTTGGAATTTAGGCTACTTTTAATGGTATTACAATTACAATAAACTTTGCCCCTTTACCAGGAAATAGGTTCAAGCCTGCAAATTCTTTTGAGATACTTTATGATACTGGTCTATTATCCCAAAATTTGGGGGTTCCTTTTCCAACCACAACAAGGGAAAGGGAGGGAAAATATTTGGAATACAAGATTTTGCATGGGTGAATTTTAAAATTATCCATGCATGTGTTTTGAAAATAAAAAGCTTTAATAAAAAAAGAAAGATTGTTTTAACTTAACATGCATTGAGTTATCCAAGAAGAAAAAGATCAGAAGCAGCAACACTTGAACTTTGAACTTGCATGTTAGCTATGTGAAAAGAAAAAAAGATGGGGCAAGAGAGAAGAGTTATTTTAGAGGTTAATTATCAGGATTTGGCAAATGATTACATATGGAATGGGAATAAGAGATATTTATTTTTCCTCAAAGATGTCTTTCACTTATTTGAGCTTAGCCATTATTTTTAGAAAGAATAACCATAGGCACTGGACTCATGATTTCATTGGTAAATGGAATCCCCAGAGAGGAATTTCTTTTACCAGGATAGTTCAGCATCTCTTTAATGTATGGACATAAGAGAAGATCACAAAGAAAATACACATCAAGAGGCAAAAGCAGAATTTACTTCTTCCTGGCTACGTAGTCAACTCTATACATTCAGCATGCTAAGTTGCCTTCAGAAAATACCTTTTAAATTGTTGCATTCGTAAAACTGAACTTATATGTTGCTTAAAAAGAGATGATGGAGTGTGGCATAGGCAGTTAAAAATTATTTACTAAATACTCTCTGCCAGGTATTCTGCTAAATATTGGAGATATAAAGTCACAATCACAAATCAAAATCACTCTATTAGAAAAAATCTGAGAGCCAAATACACTAACAGCTGAAGGAACTATGAAAATATTCTTGTACAAGAAGGGCTTTGAGCTGAGCTTTTTGTTGCTGCCATTACTGCCAATGTTATTGTTGCTGATATTTATTTGAATGAAGGAAAGTGAAAATGACAAAAAAAATAAAAATAAGGTACAGTGCTACAAGGTTCAAAGGACTAATGAGTTTATGGATGACAATAAAAGTTTCATAATTAGAATTTTCCTTTATCCATAAAACAGTTGAGAATATTTTTCAGTGACATTATCAGACTGATATTTGAAAATAATGTTGATAACTCTGAAGAAATGTTAATTTACTTCCAGTATTTACATGTTTTTTTTTAATTTACTTGACTTTGACTAGAATCTCTAGATGTTCTGATATATATATATATATATATTTAAAATTATACCTTAACTTTAAAATTGAAAACTTGTTATTGATCATTTGCAAAATATACTGACATGGTTTAAGTTTAATGATCATGGCCTCAAATAATAGCTCTACTGCAAGATGTCATCATATTCTAAAAAAAAATTGTGAAAAGTAGATTGCTGATAGATTCTACTCTATAGAAACAACACTGTATTTAATCACTGAGCAATCTATCTACCAGAAAGTTCTCATGTATCCAATAATTCTTTTAGTCACCTTTATTTAGGAAATGTATATAAATTTTTTTCATCAAAATTGTTTTGTTGAATTTCATTTAATCATTTTATGAAAGATTAGCAGACTTTCTTAATCCCTATGCCATTGTAGTAAATAAGTGAGCAAGGGGGATTGAATTATGCACTACAAACTGAATGACTGCCCTTCCTCCCACCAGATCCCATAGCTACTTGGTAAACTTGCCCAGTAATAGACCAAATATAAGGGCAGGGATCTCTGTGCTCTTAATCAAGTTATGCATGCTCAATCATACACCAATGCCACTTTAGCCCATGCTTTGTCACAGGACTGAAGGAAAAGAGAACCTTATATTTGCATGTCTATGAGTAATATACCATCTGATGTGCTCTTTGGGTATTCCTCTTTCTTCTCAAAACCTTGGTCATGGTATGCTCAGTAAAAATTTATTTATTGTTTTTTTTTTCTTTTGCACTTTTAAAATAATAACAAAATTATCTAGGATTTCTAAGTCGCTCTGAGATTTGTAGTCTTTTACAGATATTTTCTCATTTGATCTTCACAAGAACCATATAAGCTGGATTTGTTTTAAAGATTTGGATACGGAGGTTGAAGGTTAGATGACTCATCTAAAGTGAAATAACTAATGAGTTTTTAAAATGGAATTTGATTTTAGGTCTTTCTGAGTCCAAGTTCAGAACTCTATGTTCTTTGGCTCATAGCTGCCTACAAATTCCATTTCATATGGGTTGGCTGTAAGAGAAAGAAATCTATCAATAATATATAATTTTAATAGATTCATTTGATATTCTTGACTTTTGTTTTCCCAGATAAATTTTATACTTTTTTTTCTAGTTCTACAAAATAATTTTTGATAGACTGGTAAATTAACTTGGCTATTTGTCTGATAATTTAGATAGGTCTTTTTTTTTATGTGAAAGTGATCTGTAATTCTGTTCTTATACTTTTTGGGTTTGTCTTTTCAGAAAGACTCCAAGGTATTTTGTATTGTCTCTAATTACTTTCAATAGAATTTCACTAATTCTTCCGGCTGGGTTTTCTTGGTAGTTAATAGAAATGCTGATAAACTATGGAGATTTATTTGTATTCTGCAATTATGGTGAAGTTGTCTATTTGTTTTTCAAATAGATAATTCTATATTGTTCTTCATGTACAATTTCATATCATCTGCAAATTTTGTTGTCTATTTCTTCCCATAACATTTAACTTTTTCTTTAAAAATTTGGGTATCCTATCATTTGATGCATATCTGTTTGGTATTGATATTATTTATGGTTCTTTTAAATAAGCTATTGTTTCCCTGTTTATCCATTTTAATTAGGTCTTGTTTTTTGAGTAATCTGAGATCGTGATTTCTACCTCTGCTTTTTTTTTTTTCTTCAGCTGATGTATAAATTCTGCTCCAGTCCCATGTTTTCCATTTCCATGTTCATTAAACCAGAAATCCCCATACCAAATCATGATTTACTGATTTTCCATCTCTCCTTCCATCTTTTATTAAAAAATACTAAACTTCATAAGCAATAACATAACCAATTCTTTGATCATTTCAATTCTCTCTAGGCCATATCTTCTACACTAGCCATTCTCTCCTCTATTCCTCCTCTTGAACTCCTTGGTTGTAATGTCCTGGTTAGCTTCCTGAAAATCTTTGGACCAGCCTTCCTTTCCATAGAATAATCACCATGATAAAGGTGATAAGGTCCAAAAGTCTTTATTGTCTCCTTCACAGTCTGTCTCCTTGACTGGGGTCTGGGCTAACTTTCTGGAGGCCCTTCAGATGAGCCTTGGACTCAGTGGGGGAAGCAGGAGAACAGGCCAGCTACCATGAGGTTGATGAAGATGGAATGTCTCTCTAAGTCAGTTCTTGTCCTTGTTGTCTCTTATATATGATATTATAATTACACTATTATAGGTGTGAATCTTGTGGAATAGGTGTCAATCTTGTACAACTATGTTAAGTACGAAGTACATGTAAAACTAGATAACCATTATCTTATCAATTCCACTGAATTAACACCTTGGTGTAGGACTAAATCAATCATACTGAGCCTTAAGTATACTTCTCCAAAGTTCTGACCTATTACATGACTGAGTTGGTCAACCAACTCAGTTTTATAATATCCTCTTCTCTTGAAACCCTAACCTTCTTATCATATCACATATTATCCCCAGACAAATTTCACTTTTGGATCTCTCCCACTATTTGCTGCCTTTCTTCTTTCACATGTGCTATGGAACAAAAGTGGAGAAATTCACTCAAATATTCTCATTTAGTTATACTACAATTTTTGCTAAACAAATGCAACTGGGAGTTCAAAGCTGCTAGATAATCTATACCTTCCACATCATCTCACCATTTTCCTAACTTTTACATCTCTACTGGACTTCTGGATGTTCCATGAATCAAACATTCTGTTTTTAGACTCTGGCCATTCTTTCTGCCTGTTCCTTGTGCCAGGAATTATATCCTTCTTCTCAAATTTTTCTAACTGACTTCCATAGCTTTTAAGTAGCAACTAAAAATCTCAACTTTGATGGGAAGCTTTCTCCAAAGCTTCTTATTTCTCTTCATATTAATGACTTTCTATTTATTCAGTATGTAATTTATCTGTACATATTTGTTTGCATTTTTCTTCACTATTGAATTGTAAGATAATTGAGGGTAGATTCTGCATTTTGTTTCTTCTTTTTTAATTTTTCTGAGCCTAGCACAACGATGTTCTTCAATGTGCTGGGCACACATTCTTAATAAATATTCATTATTTGATTGAATATAACAACATACAATACATAAATACAGTCATATACATTTAATGTATATTACCATTTAATACATAATTATTGAATTTTTTTAAAAGCATGGAAATAGTTTTTTATAATAATGAATGTCTTACATGTAGACTATGAAACTATATCATTTAAATTAGGAAATCCTAACTGAAATGATCTGTTCCTGAAATTGAAGTAGTTATTGTTTTATTCAACTTGAAATTCAATCGGCATGAAAAAGACAGGCAAGAATCCTGGAAAAAGGATAATGTTATCATAACAGAAATTGTTTTCTCAGTCAACATGGGGCAGACTTACTTCTACTTTATCCCTTCTCAAAACATGTTACTTGGTGATAGGTTTACTTTTATCTTTATAAATATGTAATAACAAATTCACTTTTCTAGGTTTCATCTTATTTTACAAAATAAAATCTCTCAGTGGTTTAATTATTTATAACTACCCTTGGATCTTTTCCCCCTCAAAAAGTTTACTTTTTAGATTTAGTAACATTAATTTCATCATAG
This sequence comes from Antechinus flavipes, assembly GCF_016432865.1. Classification (NCBI taxonomy): domain Eukaryota; kingdom Metazoa; phylum Chordata; class Mammalia; order Dasyuromorphia; family Dasyuridae; genus Antechinus; species Antechinus flavipes. The sequence goes on along the minus strand of NC_067402.1, from coordinate 251,238,290 downwards.
TAGCAATTCATATTTTAGTTGGGGAAAGGCATATGAACCCAATAATGTGTTCAAGTGAATCAAAAGACTTAATTCTGTTGTTCTGGTTGTGAGATCCAATGGCATCATTAAATATTTAAGATCAAAATTTAAAATGTAAAAATCTTAATTCAAATTATTAAATTTGTAAAAGAAATGTTAAATGAGTTTACAAATATTATAATTTCTATAAGTGATGGGGGGATATAGAACTAAATTTGGAGTAAGGAAGGTCCAAGTTTTGTCTTTGACAAAACTTCTGTCTGATAATTAGCAAGTCACTTAATCTTTCATTGGACCACCTACGTTTCTAGAAATACCTTAGTTATGCATAAATGATTAAATTGTGTCACTATGGGAGTTTTACACACTGAAATTTAACTATACCAATAAAAATATAGTTTCACAACATAGAAACAAACAGAAAAATAAAATCCTGAGTCAAAGAAATATATTATCAGAAATAGAAATAGAACATCCATTTTGGCTATCAACTGACCAGAACTAGCACCCAAAAAAGTAACATATTAGATGACTCTTTTGTGAAGGTTGTTAACTATATTGAAGGAAGAAATACTCACATTGTGAATACAATGTTCTTTGAAATATTAAAGTTCTAGACCCTACATAAAGAAAAGTAAAATTTTCTTTAAATTTTTAAAAGAATATCTTTTTTATCTCAGTAATATTATACTCTTAATGGAAAATCAGATCATTTGCTCTGCAGTTATACAAGTTCATTTTGGCATTTCAGACAAATCAGTATTCTGATTTGTCTGAAATGCCAAAATGAATACTGAAAAGAACTTGTATTATCATTTCTGAGAAAGAAAGAAAAAAATAAAAGGGGGGGCAGAGAGAGAAAGAGAGAGAGACAGAAAGAGAGAGAGAGAGAGAGAGAGAGAGAGAGAGAGAGAGAGATTCTTTGCTCATGTCCAGATAGCTTTTAAAGTGCTCTAAAAATACTTATATAAATGCAGAATCCATGAAAGTGTAATTGCCCCTGGTTCATGTCTCAGTCAGGTTAATAGGTCTACAGACTTCATTTAGCACCACATTTTAGAGTATCATAAGTTTTAAACTTAGTTCCATGTTGACAGCTTAATGGTCAAATAAGCAAGGAGTTAACTTACTTTTAACTTCTAAACCTTATGACCTCTCTTTTAGAACCATAAAATAGACATTTTAGCATATCCCCCTTTTTAATGTAACTTTCAAACTTCCACATGTTGCAATGTCTAAAACAGCTGTCTGTGTTTACTTTAGAAGCCTTCCAAAATATTTTTCTTCTCCCTCCCCAGCTTTCTTTGTGATGTTCTTTGTGAAGATAGAAATGTCAGCAGATCTGTTGTGTCTCTTCCCTTCTATTTTTTTTAAAGTCAAACTTCAAAGTCATTTTATAGATCCTATAAGCAAAAAATGGGAATTCCAGCAGGTTGAGTAGGAGCTCTATCTTTAATGGTTGTCAAGGTTTTTATACATATTAACCCCAAACTCGTCATTGTACATCATCCCTCAGATAACCAAAGGTGAATGGATTATATCATTCCATTCCAGACATTGATATCTTGACTTTCTCTTTGTTAAAATTTTGAGATATTATATAAAATCATCTAAGAGATCTTTAAAAATTTTTATTTTTACTCATTTATAATTTAAAAATGCTACATATATATTAAAGAGTTGATATTTATGAAGCCCCTTAAAGTTTGCAAAACAGGTTCTACAGAAGGAATCATACATGCACTACATATTTGTACAATGTGTTTCATTGTACTATGTATATGTTCATACAATATATTTGTATAAATTGCACCTGTAAAGCAAGTTCTATGACAAAGTATGGTCTCCGTTTTATGCTTTTGAAAATTCAAGTTGAGACTTGAATTGAAATCCAACGAAATTTTTTCAGAGGAAAGATTTAAATTCAGAAATTTGTGACTTCAAACTAAATTTGGGCATTACCTATATTATCAAAGGCAAGACTGAGATAATTCTCTGGACTGTGGCAATGCATGTTCCATAGCCATGCAACTTCACATGAAATGGGAATGAGAGATTGGGGGTGATGGCAGAGAAAAATCATTAAAAATTGCTGGGATCTGATATGGATACTTATATATAAACAGAGAGAGGAAAGAGAGAAAGAGAGAGAGAGAGAGAATACCTGTACATATTTATGCTTTTATTTTTTCTAGGTATTATAATTTCTTAGCATTTTTGATATCCATTTTAAAATTAGTGAATTTCAAGAAAAACAGTAGTATATAAAATTATGTTGATTATCACTTAATTCTATAGGCAGAGACTTGTTTTACCTAATTTTGTATCCTCACCACTAAGTGCAATAAGTGGAATATAGTAGATATTTAATAAGTGGTGATTGATTGATTGATGGAGATAGTATGTCCTATCATTATTTCTGATCTGACTCAAATATTATTGGATGTCTGTATCTCAAGAAAATCACAAAGGAGGGGAAAGCATCCACACGTACAAAAATGTTTATAACAGATCTTTTTGTGGTAGCATAGAATTGGAAAACAAGTGAATGCCCATCAATTGGGGAAAGGCTTATTAAGCTATGTATGCATACCTGTTTATATGTAGGTAATGGGATAATGCTGTTCTATAAAAAAATTATTAAGAAGTTGATTTTTGAAAAGCCTAGACAGATTTACATGAACTGATGCTAAGCAAAATAAGTAGAACCAGAAAGACATTGTACACAGTAACAGCAAGATTGTGTGATATTCAGCTGTGAAAAACTAAGCTTTTCTCAGTGATTCAATGATCCAAGGCAACCCCAATAAACTTTGGATGAAAAATACCATCTGCATCCAGAAAGAGAGTTATGGAGGTTGAATGTAAATCAGCATGTGCTATGTTCAGTTCTTTTTTTTTCTCTCTCCTGTGGTTTTTCTCCTTTTGTTCTGAATTTTCTCTCTCAATATTATTTGGGAAGAAATGTGTCCTTAAAAAGTTAGTAAACATGTGTTACCAGAAACAAAAAAATAAAACAATAAAAAAACTTAAAATACCATTGGATGGATCAGGAAGAAATCCAATTGCCAAGTAGGTAGTGTACACTGCAAACTTCTGTCATCCTGGCCTCACTGGATTCTTCCTAATTTTTTTTTCAAGAACTGTTTGGTTGTATTACAGAATTAGTAAAAGTGAGAAAATTTGAGAAGATAAGATTGGTCCCAAGTTGAGATCAATTGTAAACCCCAAACAAGGGAATTTATGATTAGAACAATAATAGCTAGTGATCTTAGAGTGCTATAGAGTTTGCAAAGTTCTTTATATAAATTATCTCACTAGATTTTTATAGCAACCCTCTGATATAAGTGTTATGATTATCCCTATTTTACAGATAAGGAAATTGAAGAAGAAAGAGATTAAGTCATTTCTCCAGAGTTCCACAGCTAGTAATTGTCTGAGGCAGGATTCACACTATTTTGACTCTAAATGCTATGTTCAGTCCAGTGCAATCCTCAGCTACTATGATTATGCTTTTTCCCAAGAATCCAGAGATAATTAACCACAGAATGGATTGACTTACAGAGTAACCAGGTAAGATGCATGCTAAAGGATAATAATCACTTTGGCAACTTCATGGAAGATGGATTGTGGATGGGAGGGATTTGAAGTAGGGAGACCAATTAATAGATCATTTCAATAATCTAAGAAAGAAGTGGTGGCTATATGAGCAGATGAACGGAATCAGATGTTGATATAGGGGGGATATAAATAACAAAAATTGACAATTGATTAGATATGCAGGATGTCCTGAGCTTCAGTACCACATAATTTAAAGATATTTAAACTGTATATCTGAAAAATATTTGAAACTCAACATCTCCAAAACTGATTTCATTTTCTTCTCCCCCAATCCACTTATACTTCCCATCTCTCATTTGCTCTATTAAGAGTATAAGCTTTAGAATCTTAGCATTATCTCATTATTGATGACTAATCCTTATCTTATCCCATATATAAAATCAAACAAAAAAAGTGTTGTCTTTGTCTCCATGATATGTTTCACAAAATTATTATTTTTTAACTCATAAAGTTCAGACCCTCATCATTTTTTGCCGGCTATCTTATTCAGGCCCTTATTTTTTTTTTGCCTGATTTATGGTGATGGTTTCCTAATTAGTCTTCTGAGGGCAAGCTCCACTCCAACACATCATTCATACAGTTGCCAAATTTCCCTCTCTCCCATCCCCTGCAAAGGGCTAATCGAAATGTGTCATTCCCCTAATCAGTTGCTTCCTATTAACTCTAGGATCAGTCATATCTCATATCTCCTCTACTTGATTTTTATGATCTAGTTTCAATATTTCTTTTTAGTCTGATTTAACTATCTTTTTTTACAACAGTTTATCATTTAAGAAATTTAGACTGCTTGTTGAACAAGACATACCATATCTGTCTCCATATACTTTCACAGCTGTCTCCAAATATTTGGAATCTATTCCCTTCTTTTCTTATACCTGTTCAGATCTCTTATTTTTGTTCAGATCTTATTCATGTGAAGATGGAAGGAGTTTTGCTAACCATGTGGAATGTGGAAGGCCAGTATTCTTAACTAATCTAAGAAAACAACTAAAGGTATAAATTAGATATGATAAAATACTTAATATATTTGGGAAGAGTGATATTGTATAATCATTGAAGGAAGGTAGGAAATGTCTTGTGATTGGATGAAAGAATCAGACATCTTTTTGGACCAATGAATAATAGAGAAAGCCAGCTTGAAATTAAACATTCTCTTAGGAAGCTAATAAAGTAGAGATTATATTCAGTAATGGAACTGAATGACAATTCCATTAACTTCAGATGGTCAGAAGACATATCAGTTAAAGGTAGCTTCAGGACTTTCAAAGACATTAACTCCTGGAACTCATCAGAAAACTGCATCCAAGGAAATATGAGATATCTACCAAGAGGAAAAGATAATTTACTGCCAATTTGTATGTCAATTTAGCCTTTGGATACATGTGCTCTCTACATTTGAGTTCAATCTCATCAAAACCTCATATGTTCAAGAAGAGAATTTTCTTCAATTGGGACTATTTCTATCACAATTGTTCTTGACATTTTAGCTTTGTGGTAACCTGTTTAAAGCTAATAAATATGACTGATAATTACTAAAGAGTCATACTGTGGAGAAGGTGCTAACACAAAATACTACCAGAAAAAAACACTGTGACCCTCATTTTTATTACCCATGAATTCCAAAGGGAGAAGTGAGTCAGCTTCCCTTTAGGGCTCATATACTGTGAGAATCTAGAAAAGGTATTCTTAAGAGGTTCAATTCATTTACTTAAATTCTCAGCTCAAATACCTTTTTAACTGACTCAAATTCTCAACTGTTACTATCCTTCATCTTTTTTTGAAAAGTCCTTGCCTTTGTAATTCTAATGCTGAGCAGAATGCTAGGCTTTTTGGTTTGAGTTAGGAAAACAAAATATAGCCTTTTTATAAATTCTATGGCTTTCCTAAGTTGTTGGAATAACATAATGAAGCAATTTAAAGACATTCAAGAACAACTCCTGGACATTATATACAACTTCAATTTGCTTTTAAAATGTATAGTCTTTCAGATCTCATAGCAAGGAAGAAAAAAAGCAGTTCTTCGAAAGCAGAATATACAGTGTGCTCTCTAGCATATAGAAGTTACATCTTTTTTAGCTATGATAAGCATACCAACCATTTTATTTCTTTCCCAATTCTTAGGCAAGTTTAAAAATTAAATGCTGTTAAAAATTTAAATGCTGAAAACAGACATTTTAAATGGCCCTTTCCATTCCTTAGTCCCAGGAAATGTCAAGTTAGTTTGACAGTATTTCAAGATTGAAACATGAACTCATAATGTATGTTGACTGAGGATTATTTATTGTTACTTTTGTTATTTTTGTTATTATTATTAACGTATTGCTTTTGTTATCATCATTATTTTATCAGACCTGTGCTTTCACTGATATAGATAGCTCCCTATAAGGAATTCTCCTTACCACTGACAAACAGCAAGTATTCTGCAATTTATAGTAATAGAATGTTGCCTATGATTTAAGAAATAGTGGTGTTTTTTGAAGGTCTCATAGAAACTACATACATATATACTCACATAATACACACATATACACAGATGTATATATACACATATATATAGATATATACACATGTACACAGATACAGGTAAATGTATAAAGATAGATAGTAGAGACAAATAGTAGAAATGAAATATTGGCCATTTCAGAAATTGTAAGATTAATTCAGTACTTACTAGTCAAACACTTTCCACCAAAATGTGTAAGAAATTTATACCATCTGTCTTCCAAAATCTTTGTCATTGTTCACATTAGAGCACTGATATATTTTCAACATACTTTTTAATTTCATGGAATTAGGACTTCCGGGTAAGATGGTGGAGAGGAGGCTCACAGCTGCATAAGCTCCACGCTTTCTCTCACTATCCATTTCATTACAAGCCTCTGAATCAATGCTTGACTGAAAAAAAAAACCCACAGTTACCAAGAGAAGCCATCCTTGAGATCCGCCAAGAAAGGTCTGTCTTTACTGGAGGGCTGGGGCGGTTTTAGATCGGGCGCAGGCGGCGGGCAGCGGCAGTGAGGGCACAGGAGCAGACTGGAGAGGGGGTGGAGAGTGATCGTAGCCTTCTCTGCGGGGAGAGCTTCGCTACAGGTTTGGATACTTTCCTCCGGCAGCAAGTCAACAGCCCAGCAGAGAAGCTAAAAACACCGGGGCTGAAGAATACAACCCCAAACAGCTGGAGTCTCTCAGGACCTGGCCGCCCCCCTCTTCCCCCCCCCTCAGTGACTCAGCACGCTTTGGGATCTCAGAGCGCAGGCGCAGCACAGTCCTGCTAGTGCCTCACTGCTGCCCCCTGCAGTCTGTAGAGGAAGCTCGATAACACACCCAGCCCCCCCCCCCCCAAAGAAAGACTCCAGTTTTTTCTGTTTTTCTTTGGTAGTTTGTCTCTGATTAATAGACAGAATGAGCAAGAAGCTGAAGAGGACTTTAACCCTTGACAGCTTCTACACAGATAGAGAGCAGACTCTAAATCCTGAGGAGACTAAAAACAGGCAGTCCCCAGGTGAATCCCCAAAGGAGGAGATTGTCTGTTCCTCAGCACAGATGAACCTCATAGAAGTGATTAAAAAGGCTCTCACAAGGGAGCTAGAAGAAAAATGGGGAAAGCAGAGTGAGGCTTGGGAAAAGGAGAGGGAGGCTTGGCAAAAGAGCCTGGAGAAAGTTAAAGAGAGAGTGGATAAAGAAGTAAAATCCTTGAAAAATGGGATTAGTGAACTGGAAACAGAAAACAGCTCTCTAAAAAACAAAATTGGCAAAATGGAAAAAAATTCCACAGAACAAAAGAACTCAATTGGACAATTAGAGAAAGATTTTTAAAAAGTGAGTGAAGAGAATACTTCACTGAAAATCAGAATTGAACAAGTGGAATTGAATGACTCGAGGAGACAAGAAGAATCAGTCAAGCAAATCCAAAAAAATCAAACAATGGAGAAAAATGTGAAATACCTTCTGGGGAAGACAACAGACCTGGAAAACAGATCCAGGAGAGACAATCTGAGAATCATTGGACTCCCAGAAAAACATGATGAAAAAAAGAGCCTGGACACTGTCTTCCAGGAAATTATCAAAGAGAACTGCCCAGAAGTCATAGGAACAGAGGAAAAAATAAACATTGAAAGGATTCATCGATCACCCACTGAAAGGGATCCTAAAATCAAAACACCAAGGAATATAGTGGCCAAATGCCAGAACCCTCAGATGAAAGAAAAAATATTGCAAGCGGCTAGAAAAACCCAATTCAAGTATCAAGGAGCCACAATAAGGATCACCCAGGATCTGGCAGCATCCACATTAAAAGATCGAAGGGCCTGGAATATGATATTCCGAAAGGCTAAGGAACTTGGTATGCAACCAAAAATAACTTACCCAGCGAGAATGAGCATCTTTTTCCAGGGAAGAAGATGGACATTCAACGAAGTAAGCGAATTTCATCTATTTCTGATGAAAAAACCAGAACTTAACAAAAAGTTTGATCTACAAATATAGAACTCAAGAGAAATCTAAAAAGGTAAAGATTAATCTTGGGAACTATATTTTGACTATATAGATGTATAAAGAATACATGTATACCTTGTTCTAGAAATTGATGTGGAAAGAACATTGTACCAGAAAAAGGGTAAAGTGGGGGTAGTACATCTCATGAAGAGGCATAGGAAACCTATTATATCTGAGAGAAAGAATGGAGGGGGATGAATATAGTGGGTATCTTACTGCCTTCAGAATTGGCTTTAAGTGAAAAATCTTAAGACATATTCAATCTATGGTGAAACTTCTCCCATCTCATTGAAAAGTGAGAAGGGAAAAGTGGAAAGGGAAGGAATAAGCTAAGCGGAAGGGAATACGGGAACTGGGAGGGAAAGGGGTAAGATAGGGGGAGGAACTCTAAGGCAGGGGGAGGGACACTAAAAAGGGAGGGCTGTGAGAAGCAAGGGGTGCTCACAAGCTTAATACTTGGAAGGGGGGAAAGGGGAAAGAAGGGAGGAAAGCATAAACCAGGGTTAACAAGATGGCAAGTAATACAGAATTGGTCATTCTAACCATAAACGTGAACGGGGTAAACTCCCCCATAAAGAGGAAGCGGTTAGCAGAATGGATTAAAAGCCAGAATCCTACAATATGTTGTTTACAGGAAACACACCTGAAGCGGGGAGATACATGCAGGTTAAAGGTAAAAGGTTGGAGCAAAATCTACTATGCTTCAGGTGAAGTCAAAAAAGCAGGGGTAGCCATCCTGATCTCAGATCAAGCTAAAGCAAAAATTGACCTAATTAAAAGAGATAAGGAAGGACACTATATCTTGCTAAAGGGTAGCATGGATAATGAAGCACTATCTATATTAAACATATATGCACCAAGTGGGGTAGCATCTAAATTCTTAAAAGAGAAACTAAGAGAGCTGCAAGAAGAAATAGACAGTAAAACTATAATAGTGGGAGATCTTAACCTTGCACTCTCAGAATTAGATAAATCAAACCACAAAATAAATAAGAAAGAAGTCAAAGAGATAAATAGAATACTAGAAAAGTTAGATATGATAGATCTCTGGAGAAAATGTAATGGAGACAGAAAGGAATACACTTTCTTTTCAGCAGTTCATGGAACCTATACAAAAATTGACCATATATTAGGACATAAAAACCTCAAACTCAAATGTAGTAAGGCAGAAATAGTAAATGCATCCTTTTCAGACCACGATGCAATGAAAATTACATTCAACAAAAAAGCAGGGGGAAGTAGACCAAAAAATAATTGGAAACTAAATAATCTCATACTAAAGAATGATTGGGTGAAACAGCAAATCATAGACATAATTAATAACTTCACCCAAGAAAACGATAATAATGAGACATCATACCAAAATGTATGGGATGCAGCCAAAGCGGTAATAAGGGGACATTTCATATCTCTAGAGGCCTATTTGTATAAAATAGAGAAAGAGAAGGTCAATGAATTGGGTTTGCAATTAAAAATGCTAGAAAAGGAACAAATTAAAAACCCCCAGTCAAACACTAAACTTGAAATTCTAAAAGTAAAAGGTGAGATCAATAAAATTGAAAGTAAAAAAACTATTGAATTGATTAATAAAACTAAGAGTTGGTTCTATGAAAAAACCAACAAAATAGACAAACCCTTAGTAAATCTGATTAAAAAAGGAAAGAGGAAAATCAAATTGTTAGTCTTAAAAATGAAAAGGGAGAACTCACCACTAACGAAGAGGAAATTAGAGCAATAATTAGGAGTTACTTTGCCCAACTTTATGCCAATAAATTCGACAACTTAAATGAAATAGAAAAATACCTCCAAAAATACAGCTTGCCCAAACTAACAGAGGAAGAAGTAAATATCCTAAACAGTCCCATCTCAGAAAAAGAAATAGAACAAACTATCAATCAACTCCCTAAGAAAAAATCCCCAGGACCAGATGGATTTACATGTGAATTCTACCAAACATTTAAAGAACAATTAACTCCAATGTTATATAAACTATTTGAAAAAATAGGGATTGAAGGAGTCCTACCAAACTCCTTTTATGACACAGATATGGTACTGATACCTAAACCAGGTAGGCTGAAAACAGAGAAAGAAAATTATAGACCAATCTCCCTAATGAATATTGATGCTAAAATCTTAAATAAAATATTAGCAAAAAGATTACAGAAAATTGTCACCAGGATAATACACTATGACCAAGTAAAATTTATACCAGGAATGCAGGGCTGGTTCAATATTAGGAAAACTATTAGCATAATTGACTATATCAATAACCAAACAAACAAAAACCACATGATCATCTCAATAGATGCAGAAAAAGCATTTGATAAAATCCAACATCCATTCCTAATAAAAACACTTGAGAGCATAGGAATAAATGGACTTTTCCTTAAAATAGTCAGGAGCATATATTTAAAACCATCAGTAAGCATCATATGCAATGGGGAAAAACTGGAACCTTTCCCAGTAAGATCTGGAGTGAAGCAAGGTTGCCCACTATCACCATTATTATTTAATATCGTATTAGAAACACTAGCCTCGGCAATAAGAGTCGAGAAAGATATAAAAGGAATTAGAGTAGGCAATGAGGAAACCAAACTATCACTCTTTGCAGATGATATGATGGTATACCTAGAGAACCCCAGAGATTCTACCAAAAAGCTATTGGAAATAATTCATAATTTTAGCAAAGTAGCTGGCTACAAAATAAATCCCCATAAATCCTCAGCATTTTTATACATCACCAACAAAACCCAACAGCAAGAGATACAAAGAGAAATTCCATTCAGAATAACTGTTGATACCATAAAATATTTGGGAATCTATCTACCAAAGGAAAGTCAGGAATTATATGAGCAAAATTATAAAAAAGTCTCCACACAAATAAAGTCAGACTTAAATAATTGGAAAAATATTAAGTGCTCTTGGATCGGCCGAGCGAACATAATAAAGATGACAATACTCCCTAAACTAATCTATTTATTTAGTGCTATACCAATCAGACTTCCAAGAAAATATTTTATTGATCTAGAAAAAATAACAACAAAATTCATATGGAACAATAAAAAGTCGAGAATCTCAAGGGAATTAATGAAAAAAAAATCAAATGAAGGTGGCCTAGCTGTACCTGATCTAAAATTATATTATAAAGCAGCAGTCACCAAAACCATTTGGTATTGGCTAAGAAATAGATTAGTGGATCAGTGGAAAAGGCTAGGCTCACAAGACAGAATAGTCAATTATAGCAATCTAGTGTTTGACAAACCCAAAGCCCCTAACTTCTGGGAAAAGAATTCATTATTTGATAAAAACTGCTGGGATAATTGGAAATTAGTATGGCAGAAATTAGGCATAGACCCACACTTAACACCATATACCAAGATAAGATCAAAATGGGTCTATGACTTAGGCATAAAGAACGAGACTATAAATAAATTAGAGGAACATAGAATAGTTTATCTTTCAGACTTGTGGAGGAGAAAGAAATTTGTGACCAAAGATGAACTAGAGACCATTACTGATCACAGAATAGAAAATTTCGATTACATCAAATTAAAAAGCCTTTGTACAAATAAAACTAATGCAAACAAGATTAGAAGGGAAGCAACAAACTGGGAAAACATTTTCACAGTTAAAGGTTCTGATAAAGGCCTCATTTCCAAAATATATAGAGAACTGACTCAAATTTATAAGAAATCAAGCCATTCTCCAATTGATAAATGGTCAAAGGATATGAACAGACAATTTTCAGAGTATGAGATTGAAACTATTACCACTCATATGAAAGAGTGTTCCAAAGCATTATTGATCAGAGAAATGCAAATTAAGACAACTCTGAGATACCACTACACACCTGTCAGATTGGCTAAGATGACAGGAAAAAAAAATGATGAATGTTGGAGGGGATGCGGGAAAACTGGGACACTAATGCATTGTTGGTGGAGTTGTGAACGAATCCAACCATTCTGGAGAGCAATCTGGAATTATGCCCAAAAAATTATCAAATTGTGCATACCCTTTGATCCAGCAGTGTTTCTATTGGGCTTATATCCCAAAGAAATACTAAAGAAGGGAAAGGGACCTGTATGTGCCAAAATGTTTGTAGCAGCCCTGTTTGTAGTGGCTAGAAACTGGAAAATGAATGGATGTCCATCAATTGGAGAATGGCTGGGTAAATTGTGGTATATGAATGTTATGGAATATTATTGTTCTGTAAGAAATGAACAGCAGGATGAATACAGAGAGGACTGGCGAGACTTACATGAACTGATGCTAAGTGAAATGAGCAGAACCAGGAGATCATTATACACTTCGACAACCATATTGTATGAGGACATATTTTGATGGAAGTGGATTTCTTTGACAAAGAGACCTGAGTTTCAATTGATAAATGACGGACAAAAGCAGCTACACCCAAAGAAAGAACACTGGGAAACGAATGTAAACTATCTGCATTTTTGTTTTTCTTCCCGGATTATTTATACCTTCTGAATCCAATTCTCCCTACGCAACAAGAGAACTGTTCGGTTCTGCAAACATATATTGTATCTAGGATACACTGCAACATATCCAACATATAAAGGACTGCTTGCCATCTAGTGGAGGGGGTGGAGGGAGGGAGGGGGAAAAAATCGGAACAGAAACGAGTGTCAATATAATGTAATTATTAAATAAAAAAAAAATTTCATGGAATTAGAAATGTAGGTATTTGGAACTTTGAAATGTCTCCCTTTCTGCTTACTACTTCTCTGTCTCCTTGTAGGATCATGCATGCTTCCATTCTCTTCTCTCTTCCATGTCATGGTACATACAGCTGCCAAAATGCAATTTGTAGGTCACAGGGCTTACCATGTCACTCCCCTACTCAAAAATCAGTAGTTCCTTGAATCTTTTAGTCTGAAATACAAATTTTTATTGACATTGAAGCCCTTTACAAATCAGTTCCTACCTACTTTTCAAAATTTCACATTTTTCCTCTTTATTCATTCTACATTATTGTCACACTATCTAACCACTATTCTTCAAACTCGGAACTCCATTTTCTACCTGCTTGACTTTATACAGGACATGTTCTATGCCTAGAATGTTCTTTCTCATAATCCTAATTGCTTGGAATCCTTAGCTCCTTTTAAAACTCAGCTCTGATGCTACTTCATACTTAAGTTTTGTTTTGTTTTGTTTTTCTGATCTTCACGTGTATTAAAACCATACCAATTATTTTTAGAGTTTATAATTATTCAAGAATGTCTTTGCTTCATTCTTTCACTTTAAATGTAAACTGTTTGAATACTAGACTTTTCCTTTCTTTCTTCCTTCATTTCTTTCTCTTTCTTTTTTTTCTTTCTTTCTCCCTTTTTTCCTTCCTTCCTTCCTTCCTTCCTTTTTCCTTCCTTCTTTCATTTCTCTTTCATCCATTCAATGTTTCTCTCCTTTTTTTCATTTATTTTCTTTTTCCATTTTTCTATTTGTTTTTTTCTTTCAGCTTTTCTTTTCTTCCTTTCTTTCCTCATTTTTTTCCTTTCCTTTCCTTCCTTTTTCCCTCCCTCCTTCCCTCTCTGCCTTCTTTTATTTTTTCCTTTATTCCTTCTTACTTTCTTTTCTTTTCTTTTCTTCCTTTCTTTCTTTCTTCTTTCTTTTCTTTCTTTTCTTTCTTTCTTTCTTTCTTTCTTTCTTTCTTTCTTTCTTTCTTTCTTTCTTTCTTTCTTTTCTTTCTTTACATTGCCATATCCTGTTACTGAGTCTTGAGAAGAACAGGAATTCATTAATATCTTGTTCAGATAAATTCTGGAGTTGGCCTCTCTGGTACATACCCATTTTCTTTATTAATTATCTAACTTCTTGTCAAGTACTCAGGACCTTCATGATTTTTCTTTGAAATCCTCTTGCAATCTACATTTAACCTTCATTTATAAACCTCTTTATAAATGGACAGATCTTTTAGTCCAATTTAATGTAAAATAATCTTTTTTTTTGTTCTTGCTTCCATAATATCCATAATATATTATGTCAATTAAAATAATTTAGTCTTTCCTACTAACATGTATTAGAAATGTCCATCCTGATAAGTTCATTGATCTTTTTCTGTCACTTTCATATATTTGTCTTTTTCTCCAATCTGGTCCATAATCTTTGGTATATTTTAAATTTTATTTTTATATTAAGAAGAGCTAAATTCTATAGGAAAATAATTATTTCTGTTGGTTTGGATAATTGTTTCTATGATACAACAATCATTCAAATGAATTCTATGACAAAGAATTTTTCATCATGTAGAATAGTTGTCCCAGAAAATAACAGTTGTTTACTACTTAAATTATACCTATTACAGACTATCATCATACTATTTATGCCTTCCTGTGATATTCAAAGTGACTATATTATTTGTATATTATACTGGAGTAGAAATAAAAATAATCCTATCAACATTCTCCTTTATTCTTCCATTTTTAATGGTCTAACATATATATATATAGATATTATTTGCTTGGTGCTGAGGCGGATAAGTCAAATTTGTAGAATTTGGATTTGGTTTGGGAGTCAATGCTTAAGCATTGTAAAAAAAAAAAAAAAAGGCAGTTGTGCAACAACTCTGAATATATTCTGTCCTTGAGAAATGACTCTGTGGGGCCAATGTGGTAAAAAACACAACAATGATCCAGTGTCCAAAGTCCATAGTTTTCGGAAGAAAGAGAGTCTAGTTTAAGACATTATCAATGTCAAGAACTGTATAATAGATGGTAGGAAGAAAAGAAAACAGCTAAATGTGTCAATTTGACTTTATTAGTGAGTTTGTTGCTTTATTAGTAATTTTTATGGACTTCTCTGTTTCGTTAGTGCATGGCAAAACCAGGTTAATAAAGCAATTTTTTTTCTCTTTAAGCATTGTCTTAAAGGAATGTGTAATAAGCATTATTCCACCAACCATTATTTTCCTGAATATTCTCTATTTTGTCCTCTATTCCAATTGGAATCTCCTTTGTCCTTAGTTCTTTGTATCCAGACTTACCCTCACTGTCTCTCCCAATTGTAAAGTCACGAATGTTCTGTGATCACTTATCTATCATTGCAGTGAGTTTTCATACCAGTGAGGAGGTCAATGGAGTGGGGTTCTTTCTTCAAAATAATCCTTAATTATTATATATTTTCATTTTGTTCTTTTGCTCCCATCATTTCTCCAAATACTACTTGGGCTGAAAATGTTTTGTTTGTTTGTTTTTTACAAAGAAAATGTTAATAAATTCAGCATTCCGTGATATAGTCCCTGCTTCAAGCCAGATACTACATCCTCATTTCTGAAGCTGTCCCTGATCTCCAATATATAAGTGATATCACCCTTCTCAAATATCCCACTACACTAAATCTGGAATAATTGTTGTTAATGTTGTAGTTTTATTCTAATTTGTATCACAGTTATTTATGGTCACACACTAGCTCTCATATTAGATTTTAAACACTTAATGGCTTATTCACTGCTTTATTGTTAGATGAGAATTGTCAAGTACACAATAGACTTTTGAGAAAAATAATAATAATAATTTAATTTCTTGGTGAAGTTATGTAAGTCCCCATTCCTGAAGGTAACCAGTGGTTAAATGAGAGGACACCATTTCCCCCATTCGCTCAGGCTTACAACCTAGTTGTCATCTTTATGTCCTCACTATTTCCCCTTCTCCTATATCTAGGGAATTTCCAAGACCTTTTATCTCTATTTTTGTTTCACGGAACAGGAATCTTGCCTGATTCCTCTTGTAACGCTAAAACAACCATAGGTATAGACTCTTATTTTCTGAAATAAAGCTTTAGAAGTCTTCTTAGTTGTACTGCATTCCATTTGAATTAGGGCTGGAGTTTTTTCCAAATACTGAGAAAGAACAAGTTACAGTGAAGATATGAAATTGATAAGTGTTGGCAATAAATTGGATATGAAGGGTCAAGGACAAAGGAGAATCAAGGATGGTTCTAGAGTTGGAGATTGGGGGACTAAGAATAGATCAGAAAATAGATCAGAAAAAGGGAGAAAAAAGAAGTGTAAGGTTATATCAAATAAAATATGTATATGTATGTAAGGATGAATAAGTCCATTTGTATATGGATAAGATATGTATCCTTGTGCATATTGTTTACATATATGTTTATTTTGAGCTACACACATAAATACTGATTTTGACAAGTATAAATATGTGAATGAGAGAAAAAGAGACAGAGATAGATAGAAGAAAGGAAACAAACATTTGTTAAGCACTTATTAATTGGTCATTGGCCTTTCTGCTGGAAGAGGACTAAAATGGCACAACTATGTCAGAGTCAAGTTACAGCATGTCTGATTGAGGCTACTGAAAACAATACAAGCTGGAATAGCTCTACCACAGATCAGATACAATTGGTCCATATGAACATTTGGAATAGAGATGTCTCTAAAATTTTGAATCTCTCATTTCTTGTGAGCTACTACAATTCTACTATGTTCAAAGAGCTCAGTGCTTTCTTTGATGTGGACATTCTATGCTGTGTATCCCTGTCACAGAGTTTTCTACAACTTCTTCTGATAATAGAGTGCCAAATCTAGAGTCAGGAAGATTCATTTTCATGAGTTCAAATCTGTCCTTAGATACTTACTAGCTGTGTGACCATGGAAAAATCATCTAACTCAAACTCTTTTCTTAATTTTGTTAATTGCAAAGTTAGAAAAGTAAAAGTAGTTACTCTGCTAAGAAAACCCCAAATGGAGTCAAAAAGAGTCAGACAAGACCAGAAACAACTGAATAACAATATTATGACTTTATATGTATTAGCTCATTTGAACTCATTATGGTCATATGGTAACTCGATTTTAGAGTTGAGGAAATTGAGGCAGATAGATGTTATATGATTTGCTCATATAACCAAGCTAGTAAGGGATTCTATTTAAACTCAGATTTTCCTGATTACAAGCTGAGTGCTCTATCCACTGTGCCTTGAGCAGAAAAAAAGTCATGCAACAAGGCATATTCCATAAAGTTTTAAGGTCACAGTTAAGTCTAGAGCTATTAGTCCATGGGGGTCTTTTAACCTTTGTTGCATGACACATTGCTATTTAGCAATAACTCCAAAAATGCAACAAAATTAGCTTATTTTATCTAACAACAAATCCCATTATAAAAAAGAAAGCAAATAAACATTTTTTTTTTAGAGAGAGAACAGGAAAATTAAGGGTAAGCCATGTCAGCTTTCCAGAAGCAAGATAGAAAACAAGTTAAAAATGGATAATTCACCAAGTTCCAATAAAAGTGACCATCAAGAAATGGATAAAAAACACAAAGCTGGAAATGATTATGATTTTACTCAATTTGAAATAGTGATATTCTTAATTTTCACTCATCAGTCCTCTGTCTATTCATCTACTAAGTCCATTCACCTTCTAGGGCTCAATAGTTCAAAGATTTCTTCTATCTTCTACCTCCCTCTTACACATACACATACACACACACACACACACACACACACACACACACACACACTACAAAGAGCTCCCATTTTGCCTTCTCCAAGTTGTCTAAAGATCAGATTTTATATAATGGAGGGGAGACAAAGAATCAGACAGAGACAAAAAAGATGGAGGCAGAGATGGAGAAGGAGATAAAATACAGACTCAAAATACAGAAAGAAAGAAAGTAGTAAAACAAAATAGGAAAAATAGAGGTATAATGCCCATAATGATAAATGTGGTACCTTCTGAATCCAATTCTCCCTGTGCAATAAGAGAATTGTTTGGTTCTGCACACATATATTGTATCTAGGATATATTCTAACATATTTAACATGTATAAGACTACTTGCCATCTAGGGGAGGGGATAGAGGGAGGGAAGGGAAAAGTTGGAACAGAAGTGAGTGCAAGGGATAATGTTGTAAAAAAAATTACCCAGGCATATGTTCTATCAATAAAAAGTTATAATAAAAAAAGGGAAAAAATGAAAAAATAAAATTATGAAACCTGTCACCATGCTTATAGTAAATCACTGGAATATTCACTCTATAATTCAAATTATCCCAAACTTAAACCCTCATTTAATCTGAGTTACTATAAAGCAAATCAGAATTAAAAAAAGAAAAAGATTTCCAACATCTCCTCTAGATAAACTCACAAATTTTAAAGCACTCAAAGTTTGAAATCCCAATGAAAACATTTTTTCCTCCATCTCAGTGGGGAGTCACCCCATTCTGTGTTTTACAGTACTCTTCTCTTTCTCATGGTGTGATAGATCACATTACCTCTGCCCATGCTGGAAAATGGGATGTTCTGTCTCCATGGTATTGTTATTATTATATGCAAATGACTCAGCAGGAGCTGGGCAGAAGAGAAAGGAGTATGTTGGAGGCCTCAGCTCCTGACTTTCTTTGAAACTTGTGTCCTGTGATTTCATTCCCAGGAATTGATATCTATTTAACTGTCCATTAAGAAGGTCATATGGCCTGCTGAATAGAGATATTAGCAGATGGAGGCTTCTATGACTGGATAATGTGTCAATGGAAAAAGCCAAGAGAAGAAAACCTGTTATAACTTCCAATACTTTAGTCTCTATACATGACTTGGAGGCAACACAGATTTGGGGTCACTCAGGGCTCAAATTAAAGTCCTTTCACTTACTATATGTGGTTCTGGCCAATTTCACTATATCTGTCAAATGTGAGAGTACAACTAGATGATCTAAGTCCTGGTCAGTTATAAATCTGTAGTCCTAATTCTGTTTTCCCACAGTTAATCTTTCTATTTTCAAGGTTTTAAAGTGGTTGTTTTAATCTACAGAAAGAGCCAGAGTTCATAGAAGATCTTTGTTTGATTTCACCTCTGAATTTTAACTAGAATTAACCTCCCAGAACCAAGATTTCCTCCTATCTTAAATTAAGATATTCGTTTTACTACTGATCTCTGAAGATTGGGGGGTGGGGATAGGGTAGTGTGTGAGGATGTAGAATAGAATAATTTGCTATGGAATTTTTCTCTTCTATCACTATAATAACGATAAATGTAGTTGTTCAAAGAACCATACAAAATGATCTATTATCATTATTATTCCCAGATGTATGCTGAATTGATCAAATATGAACTAAAATTTTTGTTATGTATAAATATGAATATGATTCACTTAACAATGTGAAGCAGCATACTAACAGGATGTCAGGGTTCTTTAAATATTCTTTCCTTCTATTTTCCATCCCAAAAGAAAAGAATTTGAAAGAAAAAAATTATTGATACTTTGTTGTTTTTACATTGCAGTTATTTATTCTTTCATCCCACTCCCCTTACTTTTAATGATGGCAAATATTTAAGAAAAAAAAAAGATGAGTGACTTATAATGACCCTACAATTATACATAATTGTGCATATTATATATTAGATAGATATGTATATTGTATACATATATTTTACACATACAATTCTACATTCAGATGCAGATTTTTTAATGGGATAAATGGTGAGTTAAAATGGCTTTTCTTTTAAAGATTGGATCATAGCGTTATAGGTAAGTTATATAGATGTGGAAATTGAGGCCTAGAGAAGTCAAATAGACCTCTTTATTTCAAACTGAGTGTTCTTTGACTATATGGGATGTTGTGTTAGTACAATGAATGAGTGTGTCTCTACAAAACAAAAATTATTTTGACATATTTGTTTTTAACTGTATTTTATTGTTTTTAAAACTATATTGTTTTTAAGTTTTTAACTGTTTTTAATTGTTTTCAACCACATTCTGTGATCCAGCCAAACTGATTTTTCTGTTCCTCAAATATGACACTCTCTCTTACCTGTGATTTTTGTACTAAGCAGCTCATGTGCCTAGTATACATTTTTTTCCCCTATAAAACCATCCCCCTCTATATACAAGTAATTTCTCACTTCCTTGAAGATAAAAGTTTAATCATCCTCTTCTGCATTATTTTTTCTTATTCCTCTCAATTGCTAATGACCTCCTTCTACCCTATACTTAACCACTCCAGATATATTCATGTGTATTAACTTATTATTTGCAAACTATATGTTTTTGTATGTATGTGCCTCCTCTTTCAAAATATAAGGAATTCAATGGCAAAGGTTATTTCATTCTTTGTTTTATATCTTAGTGTCTAGCATAGATTAAGTGTTTAATAAATATAAATTAATTTGTGGTTAAGTGGGGAGGGAAATGAGTAGTGGAAAATGTTGTAATTTAAAAACTCTTAAGATAATAAAAAATACACATACACAAGTAAACTCATTCACATATAGATATGTAGATATCTATGAGTGTTCTTGTAATACATATATTTGTATACATACACATATATTTATATATATATATATATTGGGTGAGAGAAAACAGAGAAGAAGTGAAAGAGGAAGAGAGAGAGAAGGAGAAAAGGGGGAGAAAGACAGAGAAAGAAAGAATGAAAGAGAGGGAATGGAGGAGAGGTGGTGATAGGCAGAATGGTGATACTATGTAATTGTAAAGGAATGGCCAACATCTTTCTTGCCAAGTTTAACAAAGGACTCTGTCCTTTTTCCAATCTAACATTCCTCCAGTCGAGGTAATAAAATCTCTGAAATTTTTCCCATAGTGCTATGTTTTGTTCTACATAAAATTTCTGTAGTCTATGACCAGAGAGAGTGGTAGCTAACAAAGTACATTCAGCCTTCCTTGTGGGCAACTTATTGCCCTGAAGGTGAGAATAAGAATTAGGGAGATCTGAATTCAATTCAGGCCTCAGTCACTAACATATATACTTACAGTAAAGTGATTTCCTAAGTCACTTCATCTTTACAAGACTTAGTTTTCCTGATCTTTAAAATGAAAGGTGGATACAATGGTCCAAAGTTCCTTCAAGATCTAAATTGGTTGTCCTGTGACAAAAGGTCTTTAACATTGTAAAAAAAACTTTTGAGAAATTGTCTAATAATCTGTTCATTTTTTGCCCAAAATCAAATTAATTCCATCAGAAATAAAAGGTCATCCCATTAAATCTGCAGCCATCTTCAGTGTCCTGATCTATAGTTAACCATTGGTCCCAAATGGCTGTGGGAGACAAAGACTGATGACTTTGAAACTCCTTAGATAGGGAGTTGATATAGTATGCCTCAGTTAAGTAACAATTATGCTATGCATTTTATGAAACTATTATATGCCTGGCTTTGAAATTTCTTTAAAAATGTGAACTGTTGCAGAGTGGAGTGATTACAATCAGGAAAACCATTTACAAAATGATTAAAAATGAAAGTAGAAATACCTCTGAAATACTCAAAAATTTTTATCAATTGAATGATCAACCACTATCCTGGAAGAGCAATAAATCAGGCTCTCTAACTCTTTGCAGAAAGGTTTTGGATCAGAGATACAAAATAAGATATATGTTTATTGACATTAGTGACATATCTAATATATGCAGATTTTATTATTTTTCTATTTGTAATAAAAAAGTTCTTTTTAGGGGAATGGTGATGTATAGAGAGTACAAAGTGTGATAATAAGAAAGAAAAGAAAGAAAATATTATCAATAACATTTTTAAATATGCAGAAGAAAGTTAAAAAGGGAACATAACCAAGTCTTTGTTACTATCATCATATTAAATTTAATGTCTAAATATCATGCTTTGAATATTAATTTCATGATTACATATATAATATTTTATTTTATTTTTTTCCATATGGAAATTTGCATGTTGGCTGATGTTTGATAAATTCATTTTTAACTAAGAAACATTTTAAAAGAGCATTGCAAGGACATTCATTTGACTTTATTCCAATGATGTCTCTAAAAGATTGAGAGAGCTTTGTATTCTGTTAACCATCATTTCCAAAATCGCTATTATTTTCACCAAAAGTTACTAATCAGCAACAAATGGTAACATTGTACACATTACCAAACCCCCAAATATGCTGTTATTACCCTGTCATATGTCATCAGCAAACCCCATTTGTAAAAGGAAATCTATTTTAAACAACTTGTCAGATTTAATTGGTATATCCTGTAAAATAATCCCTAATAAATAAATTTGTAAAGACTTTAACATAATATGAATTGTTTTCTTAGAATATCAAATATGGCATTGTCACATTCTTTTAAGTTTTAAAATTAAGGGATAAGAATTCTCTCATGATGTATTATGAACAGATTTCTAACTCAATCTTAGAAGTGTTTATGTTCTGACTATAGACATTCTGAAATTTTCAATTTTAATTGCACACATATGGATGTGTACATATATGCGTTGTCAAATGCATGTTTATACAGTCACACACTTATATGTGCATATTTATATCAACTTTCATTAATTTATACTTTTAAACTAATAAAATATATACAAGTATATATTAAAATATATACAAGTAAATATATGCATGTATATACTATTCTGTCAATTTCTATTAAAATGCAAAATTTCATTTGTGCATGTATGTATATGTGTATAAATTTATGTGTGTATATGCAAGTAAATATACATATTACTTATAGCAGGTGATTTTTCTGAAGGTCAGAAATGAACATACTCAAAAATTACAAAAATTCAAATTTACATTATAATCAAGGAGTATCTTTCTTATAATATTCTTTCATAATAATTTCTTTTTTAATCATAGCTTTTTATTGACAAAAATCTGCATACTGACCCCTGCAAAAGCTTCTGTTCCAACTTTCCCCTCCTTCTCTCCACTCCCTCCTCTAGATGGCAGGGAGCCCCATATAGCTTAAATATGTTAAAGTATATCTTTCATAATAATTTCAAATGCATTTGTATAATATCTGTTTGAGAGAAAATGGGGTAGAGGAATACAGCATGCATTCTCTCTTTTACAAAATAAAGAAATAAGGGGCAGCTAGGTGGTGCAGTGGATAGAGCACCAGCCCTGAAGTCAGGAGGATCTGAATTCAAATCTGGCTTCAGACACTTTTTGATTTTGGGCAAGTCACTTAACCCCACTTGCCTCAGCAATGATAATAATAAATAGAAAAATAGTATTTCAGGGAAATTACCTCTTCTTATCATCTTTTTTTAGTTGAGAGAAACAACACATCTATCAGACACCAAATAACCTTAGACTTAATTTATCAATGAATATCACATGTTTGATAATGATTTAATGAGTCTGAATAAATTATCTTGCTAATTTAATTTAAAATATTTTCCATTATGTAGAGACAAAATCACTAAGCTCATGGAATAGTGGATCACATACTCATCTTAAAATTTAGAAGACTTGAACTCAGTACTCCCACACACCTCTCAGACTGATTAAGATGACAAAAAAAAAAATAGTGAAAAATATTGGAGGGAATGTGGGAGAACTTGATAAAGTTGTGAATTGATTCAACCATTCTGGAGAGCAATTTGGAACTATGCCCAAAGGACTATCAAACTGTGCATACCCTTTGATCCAGCAGTATTTCTATGGGGTCTGTATCCCAAAGAGATCAGAAAGGAGAGAAATGCAAAATATTCATGGCAAACCTTTTTGTGGTGGCAAGAAATTGGAAACTGAGTGGATGACTATCAATTGGAAAATGGCTGAATAAATTGAGGTATATAAACATTATGGAATATTATTGTTCTATAAAAATAATCAGCAGTTTGATTTTTTTAATTAAAGCTTTTTAGTTTTTTATTATTATAGTTTTTTATTTACAAAACATATGCATGGATAATTTTTCAACACTGACCCTTGCACAGTCTTCTATTCCAAATATTCCCCTTCTTCCCCCCATCCCCTTCCCCTAGATGGAAGGTATTCCAATACATGTTAAAATATATGTTAAATTGAATATATGTATGCATACCCATACAGTTATCTTGATGCACAAGAAAAATTGGGTCTAAAAAAAATAGAGAAGGAAAACAAAAAATCAAGCAAACAACATCAGAAAGAGTGAAGATGCTATGTTGTGGTTCACTCACTTCCCATAGTTCTCTCCCTGGGTGTAGATAGCGTTCTTCATTGCTGAACAATTAGTCTGAATCAATTCATTGTTGAAGAAAGCCATGTCCATCAGAATTGATTGTCATATAGTCTTGTTGTCATGTATAATGATCTCCTGCTTCTGCTTGTTTCACTTAGTGTCAGTTTATATAAATCTCTCCAAGCCTCTTCGAAATCATCCTGCTGGTCATTTTTTACAGAACAATAATATTCCATAATATTAACATACCATAATTTATCCAGTTATTCTCCAACTCATGGGCATCCATTCAGTTTCTAGTTTCTAGCTACTATAAAAAGGGCTGGCACAAACATTTTTTGGTTCCCTTTTTCTCTTTTAAGATCTCTTTGGGATGTAAGCCCAGTAGTAATACAGCAGATTAATTGTAGAAAGACCTATAGAGACTTATATGAACTGAAATTAAGTGAAGTGAATTGAATGAAGAATTCATTGTATATGGCAATAGCAAGATTATATAATGATCCATTCTGATAGATGTGGCTCTTTTCAACATGAGATGATTCAGGCCAGTTCCAATGATCTTCTGATGAAGAGAGCCATCTGCACCCAGAGAGAGGGCTATGGGGACTGAATGTGGATCACAACATAGTATTTTCCCTCTTTTGTTATTGTTTACTTGCATTTTGGGTTTTTTTACTCATTTTTTTTAACTTTTTGGTCTGATATCTCTTGTGTGGCATAATTGTGGAAATATGTATGGAAGAATTGCATATGTTTAACATATATTGGATTATGACTGTCTAGGAGAGGATGTGGGAGGAGAAGGGAGGAAAAAATTTGGAACACAAGGTTTTGCAAGGATTTGTTGAAAATTACCTATGCATACGTTTTGAAAATAAAGTTTTAATAATGTAAAAAAAAAAGATGACCTCAAAATCCATGTATGTTAGTGGCTATGTATCCATAGGGAAAGGTACTAAAGTCTCTCTAAGTCAGTTATGTCATATTTAAAACTCATGGAACCCTGTGATTTCTAAGGTCCCTTCCAATATGGTCAATTAAAGAAATACTAAATGGACTGATTAAAATATCTACTTAACCCAGATTAAACTAATTGGACTAAATGTTCATGTAACCACCATATAAATAAAATAGCCACCAAATGAGTGAAAAATTTAATTTCTCTCAAAAAAGTTTTATATTTTATCTAAAAATTGCCAAAAATTGTATTCACTGACATTTATACCCACTGATAGACAGAAGCAAGTATCTGGATATGAATGTAAGATACAGCAAATACATTTGTTTACTGCTTAATATGATAGGTCCACTACTATTATCTTACAATGATACATCTTCCAGGCAAAAAGATAAACTGGAGTTCTAGAAAGCTATGCCATTTCAGGAAAAAAAGAAACTTCTAGTTGAGTTTAGCAAGATGGAAAAAACAAAAGAAAAAAAATTAAAAGTAGAGATCTTCTGAAGGATGCAAGTCCACTGATCAACCTAGTCACATTAGAAAAGATTGAACAACAGGACATAAAGGTTTGCTTTGGCCCCAGCAACTTGGGAATGTGTCTATTGAGTCTTGGATCAGCTGTAATTATCAGATGGCAACAAAGCTTCAGATCTTTTAAATAGTGAATACTACAAAGTACTGAAGTACAGTAAATAAATATGGTATATACATCTATATATGTATATATACATGTACACACATGTATAGAGTAGGCAGATATTTGCATATGGATGTCTACCCTTTCAATCATCTTTCGGAGAACTTTCAATGCATACAAAGATGGATCTGCAGGTATATAGGTGTATAAATACATAAGTAACCATTCATATACATTTATAGTGCATACATGTATGAATGAACATAATAGGTATGTTTACAGATGAATGTGTTTCTGCTTCTTTAGAAATTTTCTTAGAGCCTTTTCATGTTTTCAATGTATTTTTTTTACTTAAAATTTTAGAAAGATTTTGTTTCTCCTAACAAGTGTCCTTCACTAGATCTTCAATGTGTTTATTTCCATATCTGCTTCTTCAAAGATGTTTATTCATTTAGTATTTGTGTGTTTATTTCCTATATTCTTCAAGCTCTCAAAGAGAAGATATCTCTCAGGGTCAAAATGGAGCATACTTCAGATCTTACAATGCTTATCCACATGTTGTTTTGTTGTGTTTTGTTTAACATCAAGTCAAATGGGTAAACCATGGCTAAAAGGACCATATCCAAATGACTGTCAGATTGCATTTCTCATTGTTAATCATTGCCAGGCATTAAGTTACAAGGCTATGTCAGGTCTCATTTGATCTAAGGGATTTTGATTTTATTTGCCAACATTAAATTGATTCTTCTCTAAGATAATTATAG
The DNA here is from genome assembly GCF_016432865.1 of Antechinus flavipes. Lineage (NCBI taxonomy): Eukaryota > Metazoa > Chordata > Mammalia > Dasyuromorphia > Dasyuridae > Antechinus > Antechinus flavipes. The sequence continues at coordinate 251,211,888 of NC_067402.1, read as the reverse complement.
AATGGACACAATATCTTCCTTTTCCTATAGCCAAGTTATTCAATTTCTAGTGTAGGCTCTATAATTATTAACAAATAATTATTAAACTGCCTATATCTTTTGACCTAACAATAATACTACAATGTCTTTTTCCAGAGACAATTAGTGAAAAAGGAAAAGAACTTTTTTTTTTTATTCTAAAACATTTATAACAATTTTCTCTGTAGTGACAAAAATTGGAAATTATGGGGATTTTTATCAATTGGGGAATTATTGAACAAGTTGTCATCTTTGTGATGAAATATTTAATTGTATAGCATCTTATGGATAACATAACTTATAAGAAATATTATATTTCTTATGTTATAAGAAATGTTGAGCTCAATGATCTTAGCAAAACATGAAAGGAAAAAATGAAATAAAGAGCAGTGAGGACTTCCAGCCAAGATGGTGGAGAGGACACATACATCTATCTAAGCTCTTTCTTTCCCTTAAAATACTTTTTTTCATGATATGGCCTCAGAATTGGTACTTAACTGAAAAAAAAACCATGAATACATTACCAACAGAAGATACCTTCAAAATTAGCCAGAAAAGATCTGGTTTTGCTTGCAGGTAGGATGGTTAAACCAGGCGCAAACTGCAGGCAGGCAGCAAGAGCACAGAAGGCAGCTGATATTGAGCAGACTGGAGAGGGGAAGGGTGTGGTCGCAGGCACTGGAAAATTTGCGGGGAGAACTTTACCCAGTGTGAACTTCTTTGCCTTGGAAGCAAGCCAGTAGATTAGCAGAGAAGCTACAAACACAGGGAGTAAAGACTTCAATCTCAAAACACTGGGGTCTCTCAAGACCTGACTAGGCCCCCCCAACACCCAGAGTGACTCAGTATGCTCCCTGAGTCTCAGAGAGTGGCCATTTTGCAGGCAACGCAGCCATTACTGTTCCACTGTTACTTCCTGTAGTCTGTAGAGGAAGTTTGGTTACCACACTGCCCAAAAAGCCGACTGCATTTACTTTTTTGTTTGTTTGTTTGTTTTCTTTTATTCTTTTTTGTCAAAATGAGCAAAAAATTAAAACAAACTCTAACTATAGATAGCTTCTATAGATAGAGAGTAGACTTCAAATTCTGAGGAGACTAAAAACAGATTGTCTCTAGATAATCCCCAAAAGGGGATATGATCTGATCCCCATCACACAAGGCTCTTATAGAAGAAATTTAAAAGGCTCTTACAAGAGAGCTAGAAAAAAAATGGGGAAAGGAAAGGGAAGTTTGGCAAGAGGGTCTGGATAAGTTATCCCACTCATTTGAAGATAGAGTGGATAAAGAAATCAAATCTCTGAAAAACAGAATTAGTGAATTGGAAAAGGTAAACAATTCCTAAGAAAACAGAATTAGTGAATTGGAAAAAGAAAATAGCTTTCTAAAAAAATAAAATTGGTGAAATGGAAAAAAAAAATTCCATAGAACAAAACAATTCATTTAAAAACTCAATTGGACAATTACAAAAAGAAATTTGAAAAGTAAATGAAGAAAATAATTCATAAAAAATCAAAATTGAACAAATAGAAATGAATGACTCGAGGAGACACCAAAAATCAGTCAAGCAAAACCAAAAAAATGAAACAATGGGAAAAAATGTTAAATACCTTCTTGGGAAAACAAGAGACCTGGAAAATAGATCTAGAAGAGATAATCTGTGGATTATTGTACTTCCTGAAAATTATAATGAAAACAAGAGCTTAGACATTATTATCTAGGAAATCATCAAAGAGAACTGCCCAGATGTTATAGAAACAGAGGGTAAAATAGACATTGAAAGAATTCATCAATCATCTACTGAAAGAGACTGCAAAATCAAAACTCCAAGAAATATTGTGGCTTAATTCCAGAACTATAAGACCAAGGAAAAAAAAATACTACAAGCAGCTAGGGAAAAAAAAATTCAAATATAGAGGAGCCACAATAAGGATTACTCAGGATTTAGCAGTATCCATATTAAATAATCAAAGGTCCTGGAATCTGATATTCTGAAAGGCTAAGTAATTTGGTATGCAGCCAAGAATAACTTATCCAGCCAAAATGAGCATTTTTTTCCTAAGAAAGAAGATGTACATTCAATGAAATAGGTGAATTTCATCTATTTCTGATGAAAAAAAATGGAACTAAACAAAAAGTTTGATCTGCAAATATAGGACTCAAGGGAAGCATAAAAAGGTAAAAAGAAATCTTGGGAATTATATTTCTGTTATGAATATACATAAAAAACACATGTATACATATATAAAGAACACAGTTATAATATAAAAAAGAAACTAAAAGTGGAAAGGAAATTGTACCAGAAAAAGGGTAAAATGGGATACTACATCTCATGAAGAGGCAAAGGAAACCTGTTATATCTGAAGGAAAAAAGAGAGAGGGATAAATATAGTATGTATCTTTCATCAGAATTGGCTTAAAGAGAAAAAATATTAGACATATTTGATTTACAAAGAAATTTCTCCCACCTCATTGAAAAGTGGGAGGGGAAAAGTGAAAAGGGATGGAGTAAGCAAAGCAGAAGGAATCCAGAAATAAAGAGGAATAATGTGTGTAGAATCAAGAGAACATTTTACTTCCTAATGATATTGTTTTAAGAACAACTTCGAGTGAATATATAATTTTGACTATTTTACATACCCAAATTAACTACAAAGGACATATGAAAGAAGATGCTGTCTTCATACAGAGAAAAAACTGATAAATAGATTTTACATATAATTAGGTAGATATATACAGAAATATTTGATTTTAGATAGATAGATAGATAGATAGATAGATAGATAGATAGATGGAGAAATTGTTAGGATTCTTATAAAGCACTAAGTCACTGGAATTGATAGAGACAATAATTATCTAAATTAGAATGGTTCAGTATAATTGATCTGATCCTACAAGGAGATGTTATGGGTCAGAACTTGAAATAAGGTAATAAGTGGAATTGAGGAGACAATGGTTAAATCTAATTTAGCATTGATTTAATCCCACAACAAATAATGGTTTCCTATTGATATAATGATTGGTGTATACTCAGTGTACAGCATATAAGCAAGAAGCTTTCAAGGCCAGACACAGAAGCCCACTAGAAACTCTCAGAGCCTCAGCCAGGATTCAGTCAAGCAGATTCACAAGCCAGAGAAGGCAGCTTAAGCTCTCAGAACCAAGACTACAGAAGGCCTCTAAGAAAAACTAGCCCCAAGTGAAGGAGATAAGACTTTGAAGGATACAATAAAGGATTTGGACTTTAAATCCTGGCAGCATTTGGGGTGATTACACTGAACTGAAACTAAGGCTGCTCCCAGAAGCCCCCCAGGAAACTTCATAATTTAGAGAAGAATATTACATTTGGAAACCTGCTCCCAGAGAACTTTATATTTTAGAGAAGAAAATTACAAGAAATATTTGTGTCCAATGGTAACTATTTTAGGACTACCATTTTTTAGGGCAGTGGACAGGGAAGAAAAAAATGAAAGAAAAGAAATGTATGTGATAATTTCATTATATATTTAAAAGGAATAGCAATTTAATATAATAGATTCAAAATGTCATGGGCAATCATATTTTATTACATGTTATTAAAATGATTAACCATTTCATCAATTTAAAATTAAATAAATAAATATTAAAACAAAAGCTCATACTTTCAAACTTTTTCTCATATAAAACACATTTGACCTCCTAATCTTTCTGCATCCCATTGTACTTGACTTTGATGGTCACTTCTGATTCAAAATTTATGCTTCTATGATCTGGAATACTAAAATCCAGTGATATACCACTACTGTAACCTTAACCAAATTATTTTCTGTCTGTTTTTCTTTCTCTTTAAAACAATAATATTGTAATGAAGTTGACTCAAAGTTTTCTTCCAGCTCTAAATCTGTTCAGCTTGCTATTTTTTTTAATTACCAATTTATTTGTTTCAGTGGTTGGTGTACATGTATTTTCTTAGTTTCTGCTTTAATCTCTCTTGAATGTATTTATTTCAAATGTTCTTTTTTGTTTTCAGAAGGAGAAAATGCTTTGCAGTATTAGCATCCGGTATCCAAAAGTTCTTAGATTCAATGTATTTATTGAAGAAAAACTTAGAAGAAAAGGGAAGAGGAAAGAAAAAAATTAAGTTGACCAAGATGTCAAGAGAAGGTATTTATGATTTGAATTTTCTTTTAAATTATAATTGGTCTATTTTCATTTTAATACCACTTTGAAAGCAAAGCTGAGAACCAGCTTCCTGGTAAATGATGGAGAACTCATATCTATCCACAAACAGTTTGATAATCTGAGTATGATTCATAAAAAAAAACAGAGAATCTAAATCACAAATTCTCAATCAAAAAAGGAAGGGATAACAACTTCTTTGATTTGGGGACATTTATTCAAAAAAATGAAATTTATTTCCCTAAAGTCCTTCTTCCTTGATAAAGTAAGCATCTTTCTTGACAGGAGCATTTTTCTCTTTTTTTCTCATTTTGATAATATAACTATTGCAAACGACTTTCAATAGCAATGCATTTCTTTAAAATGTACCAAGCATACCCCATATGCTTAAGAGAAAATGTCACTTGAGAAAGGACTGATCAACGTGTTTGTCCAAACATTAACCAAGAGATTCAGTTCTTTGAGAAATTATTACTTCTTCCATTTTTATTTTTAAATATCTCTTCCTCAGTCCTTTCCTACTTTCCCATCTCAATTTAAGAAATAGGCAATCTAGTTGTCTACTAGATGCCAATCATTTGGAATTCTTAAAGAAAAAAAGAATAAAAAAAAAAAAAACTTGCTCTCGAAGATTACATTTATTTGGGAGGATGCAGTGTAGTGAGGTGGTGCTTTGAATAGTGCAGGGCCTGGAGTCAGGAAGACTCATTTTCTTGAGTTCAATTTTGGCCACAGACACTTAACTAGCTGTGCAACACTGAGCAAATCACTTAACTCATTTGCCTCAGTTCCTCATCTGTAAAGTGAGTTAGAGAAGAAAATGGCCAACCATATCTTTGTTAAGAAAACCCCAAATGAGGACAGAAAGAGTCAAATGCAGCTGAAAACTCAACAATACATGTACCAGATATTGTGTGAAACACTAGGGATTTATTGTTCAATCATTTTCAGTCATGTCTTTCTCTTTAAGACAAGATATAAAAAACCTTTAGAGCCTTCAAGGCACTTAGAATGGAATTACAGACAGCATTTAAAGATGTTTGGATCAAAAGACTTTTATAAAGAAAATAGTAAAGTACCTTAAAATGTTAAGTAGTGTGTAAAATATAAAATAATCATAGTAGAAAAAAGGTATGAAGTTACATTTAACAACATATTCTTTGAAATAGCTAATAATAACATTTACATCTTCTGCTATACATTATAGGACACAGAAATTTTAATTTCATTCTACAATCACAATCTAAGCAAAAGCAAGTCTATTGAGGCCATGAAATTTGGCAGTTGAATTTTCCTGAAAGAAAGGCAGATAGGTAAGGCCAGGCAAAACAGGGTTAAAATTGGTACAGCTGGGGATCATTAACAAAAATCATGATTGAAAATAGAGTCTGCAAGAATCTCAGGGTGGGGTTGTCTCTGATCAAAAAGAAAAGAGAGAAGGAAAAGTGGACAAATCTCAGAAAAGAAAGTATTCTAATGCCGCTGTAGAAAAATGTGATTAAAGCTATTAAAAAAAAAAAAAGAAAATGAGAATACTAAACAATATCTTGAATATCTACATAAAAGAAGCACATTTATATTTTTTAAGTAAAAACACCCTTAATGAACTTTGGATGTTAAATCAGGATGTAATTCCTATAACTACACCATTATTATATAGTGAAATCTTTTCCCTAATCCAACATTCTATCAACTAGGCTATTCATTAGCTCTTTGATACATTTACTGTATGAAGATAATTGATGCTCATCAACATCACCCTGAAATGCCTTCTCAATTAAAGAATGGATAAATTATGCTAAAGATCATTTTAATGTTAAATGTATTTAATTATAGTGCATTCCTTTAAAGTTAGTTGTATATTTTAGCTATTTACATGCTCTGACAAAAAGATAAAATTTTATGAGATTTGAGTTTACAAATTTCTTTCTGCTTATCAATGGATTTTCAAAATGAAGATGCCTTTTGGCTCAGGAATTAGTCCATCTATAAGAATTCTATTTTGGATTCCAAGAGAATACTGAATAATTGATAATTTTCAGTCCATATTTAACTATACCAGCTTTGGAGAAGAAGGAAATGAGATGGCACTGATAAAGACTATTTCTTGTCTATAATGGACCAAAAAATATAAGTGATTTTGTGAACGGAGAGAATCCAGAGAGAGTCCACAAGTTGATATCTGTAATAGCTGCAATTCCCAACCATTTTTAAATTTTGTAATCCATTTATAAAATTTGGTATATTTATTATATTTCCTCATGTATAAAATATAGTTTAGTTATGTATTTCCAAGTTATATATTTCATTATTATACTAATACTTATATATATGTATATATATATATATAATTCTAAAACAAAAATTTGAAATTAAAAGAATAGCATTTATTGGAATTTATTCTTCCTACATATTATGTATATAGAAAATATGTATTTATGGACGTGAGTGAATATATGATATACATGTAACAAATACAGAGGTAACATACATATATATGTATATATATACATATATATATGTTCATATATACAGATACTCTAATGGGTGTGTATTTCTGAATGTATACAATGCTGTTTACTTCCATACTACTTTAGATAAGGATTTATTAAACTTTCTTTTTACAATTGTGACCCCTTTTATCCCCATTTTTTGAAATGACACTGTGTATATAGATATATAATCAAACATTTACTAAAAAGAAATCATAATTTTGTGACCCCCACATTCAGTCATATGACCTCATATGTGGTCATGATCCATAGCTTAAGAGACTTGGTTTTAGAGTCCAGATTATTTTCTTTTTATTTATATTGTAGTTCTGAACAGATAGTAAGGGCTTAATAAATACTTACTTATTAATGAGATAAAGCTAAACTGTTTTAATCCTGGAGTTTATAAAAATAATCTGAATACCCACAGGACAAAATAAATATAACCTCAAAGGAAAACCACAAGAGAAGGAGATCAGCAGCTGTTAGCATCTCACATCCTGGTTTCTTCTCTTTGTTTTCTGTGACTACATTAGATGGAGTTGAGAAGGGGGAAGAGGCATAGTTTCCTTAGATTCTTATAAGGAATTTTTTTATCAGTTCTTTATAAAGAAAAAGAAATATTTTTTTCAAAATAGTCTAAAATTGCTACAGTAGTAGGAGTAGGAATGGTGGTGGTGGTGGTGGTGGTAGTGTGGTAACAATAGTAGTGGTAATAGCAGCAGTAGCAGTATTTTTTATAGTATGATGATAATGATGAAGCTTTATGAAGAACAACATATTTAGAAGAGAAAGGTGATAATAATGATTGAGAGTATCCTCTTCATATCATATCTGAAGCATTGTGTTCAGTTATTAGGATCATATTTTAGGAAGTAATTGACAAGTTGAAGAGTCCCCAGAGGTGACTGAAATCCATATGATAGAATCATTTTCTTCCAAGTACAGTTTTTCATGTGAAAAAAATAAGGCCTTAATATTTCTCCACTTTGATCATTTAAAGAAAGTCAATATGTTTCCTATGCTAAAGACCCACTGATTTCAAAAAGGAAATTGTCCTTGGGAAGTGACTATTTAATATGACTATATTCATAAAATATTTTCTCTCTTACAGATGAAATAAGAAACTCCACCCAGCTCAAAAGTTTCCACAGTCATCATTAGACTCATGTCTGTTCATGCTTTACGTTGCTTTTCAGTCAGCTAGGAATTATGGGGGGAGGGTGTTTTTTATTTAAGTGACATGTCAAAAATATTTGTAGACCTTAAAATATCATTTTTTTCTTTATGAGCTGATATGTAGACAGAGTGCTAAATAGCAGGAAAGAGAGAGAGAAAGGGGGGAGGGGATGAGGAATAGAGGGATAGAGGGAGGTAGGGAGAGAAAAAGAGAGGGAGGGAAGGAAAGAGAGAGGGAGAAAGAGAGGGACAAGAGAGAGGGAGAGGGAAGACCAGAGGGAAGAAAAGAGGGAGGAAAGGAAGGAGCCAAAAGTTATATAAAGATAAATAGAAATCAGAAACAGTTTTACAGTGAGATTCTCTATAAATATATTATCATGCCATAGAGGAGATAGTCCTGGTTTGGGCATCAATTAGTCCTGGATTAAAAAAAATAGCATTGAAACTCATTAGCTTTGTGGCTCCTAGGCAAGAGACAACCTTATTTTGCCTCCAACAACTCCCCAAGATTTTTCCATTAGGTGATAAAAGGGTTTTGATCTTCAAAGGGATTATTCATATAAGGAGCTCTCTTTATTGCTAAAAATCATGGGTCTTTGGCACATATCTTTGTGAAGCTACAGATATAGACACAAATATGCATGTATTATATTGTATAAATAACTACAAGTTGGTACAGTAAATAGAATGTCAAGTTTGGAGTTAGGGAAACTCATCATCATGAGTTCCAATATGGTCTTAGACATTTAATTGCTGGAATTAATAGTCTCTGGACTATTCACTTAACTTGGTTTGACTCAGTTTTCTCATCTATAAAATAAGCTGGAGAAAGAAATGATAAACCACTCCAGTACCTTTGCCAAGAAAACTCCAAATAGAATCACTGATGCGAGTGAACAGCATAAACTATCTAGCAAATGATATGGATTCATGTTATATTGTATGTGATACTTTGATGTCTAACAATATTGTATTCATTTTTGCATGATTACATGATCTGTAATTTCCATGACTGGTGAAATTACCTATACCAATGTTCCTCATTGCCTATTCCACAACTCTTGGTCTTGCTGTCTGGAATGCTGACTAAGAGGTTAATTTACCTACTTATAGTCATATAATCATTATGTGGCAAAAGCAGGACTCAAATTCAGATCAGGATGATTTCAAATTTATATATAAATTTAGGAAAGATAGGTGATACAGTGGATAAAGCACTGGCCCTAGACTCAGGAGGACCTATGTTCAAAATTCAGTCTCAGAAACTTAATAGCTGTGTAACAATGGGCAAGTCACTTAATCTTGATTTCCTTCCTCCCCCCCCCCCCAAAAAAAGAAATTTTATATAAACTCCACCAAGTTGCTTCTCATAATGATTGTTAAAAATATAATAAATTAACATACTTCCTTTTACTCAATAGCAAAAATACCATTTTGTTTCCCCATCGCCTTGTGTATTCCTAAAAACATATGCTGCCTTTTTAGAACAGATGGAAAAGAGCAGAAATAAGGTATTTTATTAGTTAGACTTTCCCTTGTTTGAAAAGAAACGTGTGAAACATTGTAGGAAAATATATTTTTAAAAATATTTTGCTCTCAAAAGAAAGTACATGTTTTAATTTAAAGAATAGCACCCACCCCTGGTTTTGTCCTTCTTCTAGGAAAGAGAAGCACATACTATATTTTCTTCTCCATGAATACCCCTTGAAGGGCTGGCTCTTATTTCCTTCACACATTGGAACATTTGAGTAAGGCCAAACCCTGCCCACATGAAGGATCAGCATAAACTATATGAGAAGTTCAATTTGGTTGGATGAATTTGAGCACATCACATATATCCCACATCCCACATAAAAGTTCTTCTGAGAATATTGGCCATCTTCATTGACAGAAAGGAACCCTTCTATTGCTCACCAACTACCAGTCCTTGGATTTGCTTTCAGCATGGAAAATAAGCTTCAATTTTGCCATTCTCTGACATCCCCCACCCTTTGACCATCCTGGCAGAAAAGAGGACCTCCTTTGCAGTTCATATGATAATACTTCCATGATTTCATTGAAGTTACCTCATAAAATATAATGATAAACAGAAGGGTTGCTCTTTTTTTCAAGTGGGAATATTTTCTAAAAAATAGTGTAATTTCCCCTGTGGTTTGTTGTACCATATGGCTTTCTCCCCTGAGTTAGACTGGAATATTTTTAGAAAAATGATTGGATTTATTATCCTTTACTTTTAAGTTCTTCCTGCATCTCCTCCATTCCCCCACAACCACTGAAATGTGATGCAACTTTCACCTCTAAAACACAATTAAAATTAACATAGGGGACCATTCTGATGATGGAGGACTGGTCAGGCTACCACATTCTTAGAGCTGTCAAATGGTATTAAATCAGAATGAAGATTCCACTTCAGGGTTTGCTAAAATTAAACTTCTCAATTCTAATAACTATTTGCTATTTGCATAAATTTTTTAAAACATGTGTTTGTATACATATATAGTAAATATATCAATCATATATAATGAATATTACATATTGTATGGTGTATATGTACATGTTTTATATATATGAAATGTATATGTATATATTTACCATGTATAGACATTCTAGTCACTTCATTTGAATATTACTTAATTGAAGATAATGAGAGTAGTAAGTGTATTCTCTCTTTTGCATAAGCTGTACTAATTTCTCTTTAAAAGGGTATCATCATCCCAAGATTCTTTTGGTCCCAATGATCTAAGTATCTATCTGTGTATCTCACTCCCTCTCAACATCTATACATTTGGGTGTATATGTGTGTATATACTTATGTATATGTGAATATATACATACATATGCACACACAAAATTAGGTAAGGCAGTCTGTCTACCACAAGCTTCTATTCTCTGTAAATGATTAAAGAATTAAAAAGAAGTCTTAAATTTGGATTTAGCTGTTATTTTTACCCAGTAGATCTTGTTCTGAGATACATTCCCTTATCCAAAGCAATTATATGACAAATATGGGATGAGAATATGGCAAAAATGTATTTCCTTTTTTATATCTTTTCATTTAAAAACCAATTTTTTCACATATGTTTATAATTAATTGTTATAACAATCCCACAATATTATTACAGAAGATTTGAAAGATGGAAAAAATTACCTTAGGATGAAAGAAAAATGTTTATATTCACCAAATTAAGAATGGGCAGAGGTAAGATTAGTATAGTGTTCTTTTCCTCTTACATCACATTGCCAGAAGGGCAAGTTTATGACTGATATAAAACACCCACACAAATGTAAGAAATGAAAAGTTCTGGACACAGATAATAAGACTTTTAAAAAAAAATTTTCTCTGCTCAAGCAGTTTGGGGGGCTTTTATAACCCTGAGATAAAGCAAAAACTCCATTTGGTAGTGAAAATTGAAAAATCTGGTTCCTACCTATCTAAATTCAGTTCAGATTTGTCTTCAAGACACATTCTATATTTCATTCAAATGCTCACAGATCTTGACTCCTGTGTCCCATTTCTGTGTCTTTTTATGGGAAATTCCTTTTTCCTAGAATGCAAATCTTCTCAGTTTCATCTTTGTGCCTAATCTATGGTCCTCTCATTGGTCTGATCAATCACATTGTATCTTAGTTCCAACCCAGTGATGTTATTTTGGTCTTCTTAGAAAATGAAGGACAACAAACAGCACTACTTAGAATAACTATCTCCCTTCAAGATTCAAATCAAGAGTAACCTGCTGTTTAAAATCATGTTTTTAGTGCTTGCTTCCCACTTAAATTATCTCATAAATCACACCCCAAAATTGTAAATCTTTTGAGCAAAAAAATTGCTTGATTTTCATGCCCACGCACATTCTGAATATATTACATAAAGATTTGGAATAGTTGTCAGTAAATTTAATGATTTTTTTAAATTAAAATTGAATTATTTTAGAGTATATAACCAAATCTGATAGTTTAATATAAACTTCCCAAAAGAATTTCCTTTAACTAATTCTTAGTAACTGAGATCAATTTATCCCCACAGTCTATTTTGAGTTCACTGAAAAGAAAATAAGGTCTTCACCAGTGCTTCATTTTAATGAATCTTTGTTCTTTTGAGATTCTACTTTCTAACTTATTCTTGTAACTTTTATTTTAAGGAGACTTTGTAAGATTCATAACAAATAATCATGATTTTTCATTGTGAATTTCTCACTATTCTCTTTTTATATGACTTTTGTCACTTTCCCATCCTGTTGGAATCCTTACTAACTGCTAACTAATTAGAGTTGATCTAATCTTACAAGAAGATGTTTTGGGCAGAACCTGAAACAAGGTACTAAGTAGAACTACCCATAATCCCTCTCTCTGGAAGGAGCATAAATAGGCCAATGGGCCAGTCGGAGAGTTCTTCAGAGAGGGAAGAAGCTACAAGTCGGGATTTCAGCAGAATTACGCCAGAAGCCCTCTCTTCAAGGCAAGACAGATTCAACTTGATACTGGCTCTGGAGGCTGAAGAAAGCAGAGACAGAAGCAAAGGACAAAGCGGCAAGAGCTCTTGGAACCAAGCAGAGAGATAGGCCTCTAAGCTAACCGGGATATATTGGAGATAATAAAAGATCTGAACTTTTATCACCTGGTTGCGTTTTGAGAAGAAAAAGCTCACAACATTTTGGCGCCCAATGTGGGACTGATTCAGATCCATCTGAACTAGATCACAACATTTTGGCACCCTGAACGTGGGGCTGACAAGACCCCCTCAGTGGATTTCAGTGGAAAAGCTCCAATCCTGATTCAAGTGGAAAAGCCTCTGATCCTGATCCAGTGGAAAAGACTCTTCAACCCAGAAATTAGGGTGAGTGCAATAAAGAAATTTTGCTAAAAGAGTTAAAGTAGAATTTCATCTAAGATGGGACAGATATTTAGAAAACAGCCTTCTGTTTCTGTTCAAGGAAAATGTTTAGAGAGCATTGTCAAAATTATGGAAAGCCAAGGTTTAATTATAAGTTTACAGCAAATCACTGAACTTTTACAAACTGTAAAGGACAAATGTCCTTGTTTCTCTCTTGATAAGGAATTAGATCTAAATGAATGGAAATTGGTTGGAGAGGATCTTTGTCAATTCTATGATAAAAATGGCCTAACTCAATAATTAATACATATAATGTCATACAATTGGCTATAAGAAGTTACTTAAGTGATAGAATGATGAAAAGGAAAGTACAGGAGGAAGAAGTGCCAACTTTACTAGGTGAAAAGGAGGACGAATCAGATGAGAATGGAGTTAATTACAATTCTGAGTATGATACTTCACAGCAGGAGGAATTAGGTGATTCCACATCTCATGACCCTCCCCCGCAATTAACCCTTCATGGTGGAACAAGGGGAGGGAGAGAGACAGAAACACAGTCAGCTTCTCCTGTAAAGCAGAATTTCACAAGATTAGAAAAAGCATTAATTAAAGCAAAAAATGAAGGAGAAGGTATATCTGATTTTATAAATGCATATCCTGTGATTGAAGAGCTCAACTCCTCAGGTCAAAAAGACAGAAAATACACTCCTTTTAATTTGGGAAAAATTAAAGATTTGAAAAAGGGTTGCACTCTTTATGGGGCTACATCATCTTATGTGAAGATGTTACTGGATAATTGTCTTATGAAATCCTAACCCCGAATGACTGGAAATCCATAGCGAAAACTTGTCTAGAACCGGGACAAAATTTATTGTGGCTTTTGGAGTTTCGTGAATTATGTAGGATTCAAGCCCAACGCAATAGGCAAACAGGAGCTATTGTACAAGTTGCTTTTGACCAACTAACTGGAGAAGGTCAGTATGCAGAGAGTTCAGAACAGATTTATTATCCCATAACAGTGTATGAGCAAATTTCTAAGGCTGCAATAAAAGCTTGGAATTCTCTCCCTGGACAGAAAGATGGAAATAATGCTTTCACAAAAATAGAGCAAGGTCCCGATGAGCCTTTTGCAGATTTTGTGGGACGTTTACAAACAGCTGTAATAAGAACCATTGGAGACAATGCAGCAACAGAAATAATGACTAGACATTTGGCTAAGGAAAATGCCAATGAGATTTGCAAGAGAATTATATGGGGGCTAGACAAAAATGCTCCTTTAGAAGAAATCATTAGACGCTGTGCCACAGTGGACATAAATGCTTATTATGCCCAAACTATGATGAACATGGAAAGACAAGGTCCTTCTTGGCAGAGGAATTCTAGAGAAACTCGTCGATGTTTTCAGTGCGGAAAAATTGGACATTTGAGAGCTCATTGTAGATATGGAGATAGAGTGAGAAGACAGAGTGAGAGAAAACCCAAAACCCCATGTCCAAAATGTAACCAAGGCTTTCACTGGGCCTCTAAATGTATATTGACCCAGAGGAATGAGAGGCAGGGCCCAACTCTAAAGTATCAATCAAAGGACAGGTGGGGCATGATAGCAGCTGAGGTTACACCCAGAGAGACTTTAGAAATTCAGGATTCTGATGTCATCAACCAACAGAAAAGCAATCAGGATTACAGTTGGGAAGAATACAGGCCTTTTAAGACAACAAGACAATATCCAATGCAAACGACTCCAATGTAATTACCAGATGATGAGGAGAAATCCCACATTTGGTAAATAGAAGGGAATTAGATTAACTGCTTGGGGAAGAGGATCTGCTTATATTTCCACAGGTGGAAAAGGAATCAGATGGCTAACAATGAGACTGTCAAAAGAACTTTAAAATCTTCAGCTTTCAGTTCCTGAAAAACTAGGAAGAATCACTGGATTCCCTGAGATGAAAAATTGTTGATGAGACTTTTTGCAGTACTTCAGAGCTTACAGGAATTATTAGATTCCTGGCGCATGAACTAATGGACAATGGATTCCTTATGGACTATTTCTAGGACTTATGGACATTTGTAAATTTTCAGGTCGATTTATGTTGTTACATTACTACTAGCCTGTGTTATATTGCTATGTACTTATGTAAATTATGTATAATGCCTCCATATTGATGGATTTATGTATACCATGTATATCTGTTACAAAGTTCTGGCCCATATTGATGGATTTATGTGTACCCCTTCAGAAACCCCCTATGTTTTAAAACAAAAGAAAGGGGGAGATGTTGGAATCCTTACTAACTGCTAACTAATTAGAGTTGATCTAATCTTACAAGAAGATGTTTTGGGCAGAACCTGAAACAAGGTACTAAGTAGAACTACCCATGATCCCTCTCTCTGGAAGGAGCATAAATAGGCCAATGGGCCAGTCGGAGAGTTCTTCAGAGAGGGAAGAAGCTACAAGTTGGTATTTCAGCAGAATTACGCCAGAAGCCCTCTCTTCAAGGCAAGACAGATTCAACTTGGTACTGGCTCTGGAGGCTGAAGAAAGCAGAGACAGAAGCAAAGGACAAAGCGGCAAGAGCTCTTGGAACCAAGCAGAGAGATAGGCCTCTAAGCTAACCGGGCTATATTGGAGATAATAAAAGATCTGAACTTTTATCACCTGGTTGCGTTTTGAGAAGAAAAAGCTCACAACACCATCCCATTCTTACAAAAAAATGATTGTGAAAAACTGTACTCAAAGCTCAAGTTCTACAGCTAATGCAATCTACTTGCAATCCATTGCTCCTTTCCCCACAAGAAAAGTGTCATAACATTTTAAAAGTTTTTTTTTTTCCTGTCTTTTAAAAACCTTTCAAAAAATGACCTTCTAAAGAGAGAGTTTATTTTGCTTGTGACTTTATCCTCCATGAAACTACTTTTTCCTCTTCATTATCCCCTCCTCTACTTATTCCAACCTGTTTCCCTGTTGAGGTGAAATATACAATTTTTTAAAAATCTCTATACTCAAACATCCTTTGTCTGATTCAGATGAAAATGAGTTGTTCCACCATTATCCATGTTTGCATGCAATAACAATAATAATGATTATTATGAGAATTTATGTAGTCATTTAAGATTTGCAAAGCACATTATATGTGTTAATTTAATTTCTTCTTTTAACAGTTCAATGTGAGATAAGCGTTACTATTATTCCCATTTTATAAGCAATGACAATAAAATAGACAGAGGTTGCAACTTTCTCACTATTGTATCATGAGTCATTGTCTGGTAAAGAATTCAAACTCAGATGTTCTTGATTCCAAGGATTGTATCTTATCCACTGAATTCTGTACTCATTCTTTTAGATCCTTCAATTGTGCAAAATGATTACACCTATTAATTATCCTTCCCTGGTATTTTACTTTTCCCCCTCCTTTTGTGTCTATTTCTAAGATCAATGAATATGTTTTAAATGCAAGCAAACAACTTGTGAGCCTTCAATCTTATTTTGTTGCTATTTTTCAGTCACGTCCAAATCTTTGTGACCCCATTTCGGATTTTCTTGGAAAAGATATTGGAATGGTTTGCTGTTTCCTCTAACTCATTTTGCAGACGGGGAAATTGAGGCAAACAGGATTAAGTGACTTGCCCAAGGTCACATAGTTAATAAGCATCTGAGGCTGGATTTAAAATGAGATCGTTCTGACTTCAAGGCCAGCTCTCCATCCAAAGCATCAATTTAGCTCAACAAATGACTCTTGAAGCATCTTAAATTCAAAGGAATTATTTGAAATTTCTCATCCTGTTAGATCATACTCTAATCATCATCCCATGGTACCTTATTTGTTTTTCTTTTTTATAAATTCATTTATCTTTCTATGTTTCACTTGATTCTATATTTTCTTTTGATTGTACTATTTGCATTTCAGAGTATCTTTACTTTCAGAGTAGCTTTGGATTCCTAGGTGGCACAATAAATGGAATGTCAGGACTGAAGTCAGGAAGACTCATCTTCCTGAGTTTAAATCTGGCCTCAGATATGTACTACCTATTTGACCCTGGACTAGTCACTTAACCATATTCAGTTTTACCTTTTGGTATATAATATTTTAATATTTCTTGTTCTTTAAATAATAGTCATATAGTATTAGGTATTGACTGGAACTCTTTCACATTTTACTTTTTTAAAATGCCTGGTACCTCTATATTTGGCTATAATATTTCTGGGAGTTTTTATTGTGTGGTTTCTATCAGAAGGAGAACTGAAAGGATTCTTTGGATTTTTCACTCTGCGCTTACGTGCTAATAGTTCTGGGGGATTTTTATTCAGTTCTCCAGAATTTTCTGTGGGAGAAGTTATTTTTAATCGTTGGATAACAGATAATTTCTACTTCACAGAGAACATTTATTAGTCACTTACTATGTAGCAAGTATTAAGAATTCAAATACATACAAGAATATTGCCACTTTTAGGGGTTTATATTCTAACAGTGAAGACAACACATAAATGGTGAATGGAAAGGAGGAGGCATTGGACCTGTAAGGAAGCATGGATATTGATAAAGAAGTGGATAAATTCAAATACAGCACTCAAGAGAAGCAAAAAAAGGTAAAAAGGGAAGGAAAAAGCTCTGTTTATAAAATGTTAAAATTTTTACATCCCTATATGGGAAGATGATATGTTTGCCTCTTGAGATCTATATCTTTGTTAGGGGTATAAGTTAGAGGGGATAGGTATAATTTGACTTTGTGATGATACAAAAAGAAATTAGTGGTGGAAAAGGAATTGTACTGGACGAAGAGGAAAGGAAAGGTAAAATGGGATAAATTATATGACATGAAGAGGTCAAAAAGATCAAATCAACAATGAGAGAAAAAAGGGAGGGGAATGAGCTTTGTGTGAACCTTATTCTTAGTGGATTTGAATTAAAGAGAGAATATCAGAGTTATTTAGTTTAATAGAGAAAGCTGTCTCACACTATAGGGAAGTGGGAGCTGAAAGGGGAAAGAAAAGGGGAAGATTAATAGAAGAGAGAACATAAGTAGAAGGGGGAAAGGATGAGAAAGGGGAAAAACAGATTGAGGGAGGTGATGGTCATAAATAAAACACTGGGAAGAAGGTTTTTTTTAATTATTATTATCGTTTTCTTGGGTGAAGTTATTAATTATGTCTATGATTTGCTGTTTCACCCAATCATTCTTTAGTATGAGATTATTTAGTTTCCAATTATTTTTTGGTCTACTTTCCCCTGGCTTTTTGTTGAATGTAATTTTCATTGCATCGTGGTCTGAAAAGGATGCATTTACTATTTCTGCCTTACTTCATTTGAGTTTGAGGTTTTTATGTCCTAATATATGGTCAATTTTTGTATAGGTTCCATGAACTGCTGAAAAGAAAGTGTACTCCTTTCTGTCTCCCTTACATTTTCTCCAGAGATCTATCATATCTAATTTTTCTAGTATTCTATTTACCTCTTTGATTTCTTTCTTATTTATTTTGTGGTTTGATTTATCTAATTCTGAGAGTGCAAGGTTGAGATCTCTCACTATTATAATTTTGCTGTCTATTTCTTCTTGCAGCTCTCTTAATTTCTCTCTCTCTCTTTTTTTTTTTTTTAGAATTTTAAAAAATAGTTGTATTGTCCTTTTTTTTAAATTTTATTTAATAATTACTTTATATTGACAGAATCCATGCCAGGGTAATTTTTTTACAACATTATCCCTTGCACTCATTTCTGTTCCGATTTTTCCCCTCCCTCCCTCCACCCCCTCCCCTAGATGGCAAACAGTTTTATATATGTTAGATATGTTGCAGTATATCCTAGATACAATATATGTTTGCAGAACCGAACAGTTCTCTTGTTGCACAGGGAGAATTGGATTCAGAAGGTAAAAATAATCCGGGAAGAAAAACAAAAATGCAGATAGTTCACATTCGTTTCCCAGTGTTCTTTCTTTGGGTGTAGCTGCTTCTGTCCGTCATTTATCAATTGAAACTCAGTTAGGTCTCTTTGTCAAAGAAATCCACTTCCATCAAACTATGTCCTCATACAATATCGTTGTCAAAGTGTATAATGATCTCCTGGTTCTGCTCATTTCACTTAGCATCAGTTCATGTAAGTCTCGCCAGTCCTCTCTGTATTCATCCTGCTGGTCATTTCTTACAGAACAATAATATTCCATAACATTCATATACCACAATTTACCCAGCCATTCTCCAATTGATGGGCATCCATTCATTTTCCAGTTTCTAGCCACTACAAATAGGGCTGCTACAAATATTTTGGCACATACAGGTCCCTTTCCCTTCTTTAGTATTTCTTTGGGATATAAGCCCAATAGAAACACTGCTAGATCAAAGGGTATGCACACTTTGATAACTTTTTGGGCATAATTCCAGATTGCTCTCCAAAATGGTTGGATTCGTTCACAACTCCACCAACAATACATTAGTGTCCCAGTTTTCCCACATCGACTCCAACATTCATCATTATTTTTTCCTGTCATCTTAGCCAATCTGACAGGTGTGTAGTGGTATCTCAGAGTTGTCTTAATTTGCATTTCTCTGATCAATAATGATTTGGAACACTCTTTCATATGAGTGGTAATAGTTTCAATTTCATCCTCTGAAAATTGTCTGTTCATATCCTTTGACCATTTATCAATTGGAGAATGGCTTGATTTCTTATAAATTTGAGTCAGTTCTCTATATAATTTGGAAATGAGGCCTTTATCAGAACCTTTAACTGTGAAGATGTTTTCCCAGTTTGTTGCTTCCCTTCTAATCTTGTTTGCATTAGTTTTATTTGTACAAAGGCTTTTTAATTTGATGTAATCAAAATTTTCTATTTTGTGATCAGTAATGGTCTCTAGTTCATCTTTAATCACAAATTTCTTTCTCCTCCACAAGTCTGAGAGATAAACTATCCTATGTTCCTCTAATTTATTTATAATCTCGTTCTTTATGCCTAGGTCATGGACCCATTTTGATCTTATCTTGGTATATGGTATTAAGTGTGGGTCCATGGCTAATTTCTGCCATATTAATTTCCAATTATCCCAGCAGTTTTTTATCAAATAAGAATTCTTATCCCAGAAGTTAGGGTCTTTGGGTTTGTCAAACATTAGATTGCTATAGTTGACTATTCTGTCTTGTGAACCTAACCTTTTTCACTGATCAACTAATCTATTTCTTAGCCAATATCAAATGGTTTTGGTGACTGATGCTTTATAATATAATTTTAGATCAGGTACAGCTAGGCCACCTTCATTTGATTTTTTTTTCATTAATTCCCTTGAGATTCTCAACTTTTTATTGTTCCATATGAATTTTGTTGTTATTTTTTCTAAATCATTAAAATATTTTCTTGGAAGTCTGATTGGTATAGCACTAAATAAATAGATTAATTTAGGGAGTATTGTCATCTTTATTATGTTCGCTCGGCCGATCCAAGAGCACTTAATATTTTTCCAATTATTTAAGTCTGACTTTATTTGTGTAGAGACATTTTTATAATTTTGCTCATATAATTCCTCGCTTTCCTTTGGTAGATAGATTCCCAAATATTTTATGGTATCAACAGTTATTCTGAATGGAATTTCTCTTTGTATCTCTTGCTGTTGGGTTTTATTGGTGATGTATAAAAATGCTGAGGATTTGTGGGGATTTATTTTGTAGCCAGCTACTTTGCTAAAATTATGAATTATTTCTAATAGCTTTTTAGTAGAATCTCTGGGGTTCTCTAGGTATACCATCATATCATCTGCAAAGAGTGATAGTTTGGTTTCCTCATTGCCTACTCTAATTCCTTTAATATCTTTCTCGACTCTTATTGCCGAGGCTAGTGTTTCTAATACGATATTAAATAATAATGGTGATAGTGGGCAACCTTGCTTCACTCCAGATCTTACTGGGAAAGGTTCCAGTTTTTTCCCCATTGCATATGATGCTTACTGATGGTTTTAAATATATGCTCCTGACTATTTTAAGGAAAAGTCCATTTATTCTTTTGCTCTCAAATGTTTTTATTAGGAATGGATGTTGGATTTTATCAAATGCTTTTTCTGCATCTATTGAGATGATCATATAGTTTTTGTTTGTTTGGTTATTGATATAATCAATTATGCTAATAGTTTTCTTAATATTGAACCAGCCCCGCATTCCTGGTATAAATCCTACTTGGTCATAGTGTATTATCCTGGGGATGATTTTCTGTAATCTTTTTGCTAATATTTTATTTAAGATTTTAGCATCAATATTCATTAGGGAGATTGGTCTATAATTTTCTTTCTCTGTTTTCAGCCTACCTGGTTTAGGTATCAGTACCATGTCTGTGTCGTAAAAGGAGTTTGGTAGGACTCCTTCAATCCCCACTTTTTCAAATAGTTTATTTAGCATTGGAGTTAATTGTTCTTTAAATGTTTGGTACAATTCACATGTAAATCCATCTGGTCCTGGGGATTTTTTCTTAGGGAGTTGATTGATAGTTTGTTCTATTTCTTTTTCTGAGATGGGACTGTTTAGGATATTTACTTCTTCCTCTGTTAGTTTGGGCAAACTATATTTTTGGAGGTATTCTTCTATTTCATTTAAGTTGTCAAATTTATTGGCATAAAGTTGGGCAAAGTAACTCCTAATTATTGCTCTAATTTCCTCTTCGTTAGTGGCGAGTTCTCCCTTTTCATTTTTAAGACTAACAATTTGATTTTCCTCTTTCCTTTTTTTAATCAGATTTACTAAGGGTTTGTCTATTTTGTTGATTTTTTCATAGAACCAACTCTTAGTTTTATTAATTAATTCAATAGTTTTTTTTTAACTTTCAATTTTATTGATCTCTCCTTTTATTTTTAGAATTTCAAGTTTAGTGTTTGACTGGGGGTTTTTAATTTGTTCCTTTTCTAGCATTTTAGTTGTGAGCCCAATTCATTGACCTTCTCTTTCTCTATTTTATACAAATAGGCCTCTAGAGATATGAAATTTCCCCTTATTACCGCTTTGGCTGCATCCCATACATTTTGGTATGATGTCTCATTATTATCGTTTTCTTGGGTGAAGTTATTAATTATGTCTATGATTTGCTGTTTCACCCAATCATTCTTTAGTATGAGATTATTTAGTTTCCAATTATTTTTTGGTCTACTTCCCCCTGGCTTTTTGTTGAATGTAATTTTCATTGCATCGTGGTCTGAAAAGGATGCATTTACTATTTCTGCCTTACTGCAGTTGAGTTTGAGGTTTTTATGTCCTAATATATGGTCAATTTTTGTATAGGTTCCATGAACTGCTGAAAAGAAAGTGTATTCCTTTCTGTCTCCATTACATTTTCTCCAGAGATCTATCATATCTAACTTTTCTAGTATTCTGTTTACCTCTTTGACTTCTTTCTTATTTATTGTGTGGTTTGATTTATCTAATTCTGAGAGTGCAAGGTTAAGATCTCCCACTATTATAGTTTTACTGTCTATTTCTTCTTGCAGCTCTCTTAATTTCTCTTTTAAGAATTTAGATGCTACACCATTTGGTGCATATATGTTTAATATAGATAGTGCTTCATTATCCATGCTACCCTTTAGCAAGATATAGTCCCTTCCTTATCTCTTTTAATTAGATCAATTTTTGCTTTAGCTTGATTTGAGATCAGGATGGCTACCCCCGCTTTTTTTACTTCACCTGAAGCATAGTAGATTTTGCTCCAACCTTTTACCTTTAACCTGCATGTATCTCCCCGCTTCAGGTGTGTTTCCTGTAAACAACATATTGTAGGATTCTGGCTTTTAATCCATTCTGCTAACCACTTCCTCTTTATGGGGGAGTTTACCCCATTCACATTTATGGTTAGAATGACCATTTCTGTATTACTTGCCATTTTGTTAACCCCGGTTTATGCTTTTCTCCCTTCTTTCCCCTTTCCCCCCCTTCCCAGTATTAAGCTTGTGAGCACCACTTGCTTCTCACAGCCCTCCCTTTTTAGTATCCCTCCCCCTGCCTTAGAGTTCCTTCCCCTATCTTACCCCTTTCCCTCCCAGTTTCCGTATTCCCTTCCACTTAGCTTATTCCTTCCCTTTTCACTTTTCCCTTCTCACTTTTCTATGAGGTGGGAGAAGTTTCACCATAGATTGAATATGTCTAAATTTTTTCTCTTAAAGCCAATTCTGAAGGCAGTAAGATACCCACTATATTCATCCCCCTCCATTCTTTCTCTCAGATATAATAGGTTTCCTTTGCTTCTTCATGAGATGTAGTCCCCCCACTTTACCCTTTTTCTGGTACAATGTCCTTTCCACATCTAGTTTCTAGAACAAGGTATACATGTATTCTTTATACATCTTTATAGCCGAAATATAGTTCCCAAGATTAATCTTTACCTTTTTAGATTTCTCTTGAGTTCTATATTTGTAGATCAAACTTTTTGTTAAGTTCTGGCTTTTTCATCAAGAATAGGTGAAATTCGGCCAAGATGGCGGAGAGGAGGCACACTGCGGTGTAACTTCCCTGTTTTTCTCTCACTATCCATTTCATTTCATGCCTCTGAATTAATGCTCGACTGAAAAAAACCATACAATTAATTACGAAGAGAAACCATCCTTGAGACTTGTCAAGAAAGGTCTGTTTTTGCACGAGGGCGGCGACGGTTATTAGATCGGAAGCAAGCTGCAGGCAGCAGCAGCAGCGAGAGCATGGAAGGAGGCTCAGAGCCGAGCAGAGCGGAGAGGGGGTGGGGCGTGATCGCAGCCGTCTCTGCGGGGAGAGCTTTGCTACAGGATTAGATACTTTGCTCCGGCAGCAAGTCAGCAGCCCAGCAGAGAAGCTAAAAACACCGAGGGTGAAGAATACAACCCCAAACAGCTGGAGTCTCTCGGGACCTGGCCACCCCTCCCCCACAGTGTCTCAGCACGCTCTTGGATCTCAGCGCGCAGGCGCAGCACAGTAGGACCCGTGCCTCACGGCTACCCTGCCCCTCCCCCAAAGAAAGCAGCCTCCATTCAAGGGTTTTTTTCTTCTGTTTCTTTGATAGTTTGTCTTTGATTATTAGACAGAATGAGCAAGAAACTGAAAAAGACTTTAAGCCTTGACAGCTTCTATACAAATAAAGAGCAGACTCCAAATCCTGAGGAGACTAAAAACAAACAGTCCCCAGGTGAATCCCCAAAGGAGGAGATCATATGTTCCTCAGTACAGATGTATCTCATGGAGGAAATTAAAAAGGCTCTCACAAGGGAGCTTGAAGAAAAATGGGAAAAGGAGAGGGAGGCTTGGCAAAAGGAGAGAGAGGCTCTGCAAAAGGAGAGGGAGGCTTGGCAAAAGAGCCTGGAGAAGTCAGTTAAAGAGAGAGTGGATAAAGAAACCAAATCCTTGAAAAATAGGATTGGTGAACTGGAAAACAAAATTGGCGAAATGGAAAAAAATTCCACAGAACAAAAGAACTCAATTGGACAATTAGAAAAAGATTTTTAAAAAGTGAGTTGCATACCAAGTTTCTTAGCCTTTTGGAATATCATATTCCAGGCCCTTCGATCCTTTAATGTGGATGCTGCTAGATCCTGGGTGATCCTTATTATGGCTCCTTGATACTTGAATTGGGTTTTTCTAGCCACTTGCAGTATTTTTTCCTTTGTCTGAGGGTTCTGGCATTTGGCCACTATATTTCTTGGTGTTTTGATTTTAGGATCCCTTTCAGTAGGTGATCGATGAATTCTTTCAATGTCTATTTTGCCCTCTGTTTCTATGATTTCTGGGCAGTTCTCTTTGATAATTTCCTGGAAAATAGTGTCCAGGCTCTTTGTTTCATCATACTTTTCTGGGAGTCCAATAATTCTCAGATTGTCTCTCCTGGATCTGTTTTCCAGGTCTGTTGTTTTCCCAAGAAGGTATTTCACATTCTTTTCCATTGTTTGATTTTTTTGGATTTGCTTGACTGATTCTTGCTTCCTCGAGTCATTCAATTCCATTTGTTCAATTCTGATTTTCAATGAAGTGTTTTCTTCTCTCACTTTTTTAATATCTTTTTCTAATTGTCCAATTGAGTTCTTTTGTTCTATGGAATTTTTTTCCATTTCACCAATTTTATTTTTTAGAGAGCTATTTTCTGTTTCCTGTTCACTAATCCTATTTTTCAAGGATTTTATTTCTTTATCCACTCTGTCTTTAAATGAGTGGGATGACTTCCCCAGACTCTCTTGCCAAGCCTCCCTCTCCTTTTCCCATTTTTCTTCTAGCTCTCTTGTGAGAGCCTTTTTAATTTCTTCTATGAGGTTCATCTGTGCTGAGGAACAGATGATCTCCTCCTTTGGGGATTCACCTGGAGACAGTCTGTTTTTAGTCTCCTCAGGGTTTAGAGTTTACTCTCTATCCATATAGAAACTGTCAAGAGTTAAGGTACTTTTCAATTTTTTGCTCATTTTGTCAGAAAAGAATCAAAGACAAACTAGCAAAGAAAAAAAAGAAAAAAAACCCTAAATGGAGTCTGCTTTTGGGGGGGAAGGGGATGGGTGGTGTTACCGAGCTTCCTCTACAGACTTTGGGGGCAGCAGCGAGGCACTAGCAGGACTGTGCTGTGCCTGCGCTCTGAGACTCTGAGAGCATGCTGAGACACTGTGGGGGAGGGGTGGCCAGGTCCCGAGAGACTCCAGCTGTTTGGGGTTGTATTCTTCACCCCTGGTGTTTTTAGCTTCTCTGCTGGGCCACTGACTTGCTGCCAGGGCAAAGTATCCAATCCTGTAGCAGAGCTCTCCTCGCAGAGACAGCTGAGATCACACACCTCCCCACCCCACCCCTGCCCCCCTCGGGTCTTCTTGGCTGTGAGCTGCCTGCCAGGCTCTCACTGCTGCTGCCTGCCCTCAGCCTGTGCCCGATCTAAAACCATCCCTGCCCTCTAGCAAAAACAGACCTTTCCTGGCGAATCTCAAGGATGTCTTCTCTTGGTAACTATTTGTGGGGTTTTTTTTTCAGTCAAGCATTAATTCAGAGGCTTGTAATGAAATGGATTCTGAGAGAAAACGCAGAGCTTACACAGCTGTGTGCCTCCTCTCCACCATCTTGGCTGGAAGTCCCTGGGGAGAAGGTTAAAGGGGAAAGGAAAGAGAAAAATATAACTTGAGGAATATAAAAGGAAGATAAGCTATAACAGAGTTAGTAATTTTAACTCTGAAGCTGAATAAGATAAACTGTCTCATAAAACAGAAGCAGAAAGCAGACTGGATTAAAAGCCAGAATTCTACAATATGTTGTTTATAAGAAACACATTTAAAACACAGCAATACATATAGACTAAAGGTAAGAGGCTGGAGCAGAATCTATTATGCTTCAGCTGAAATTTAAAAAAATAAAATAAAAAATAAACAGGAGTAGTGATCCTGATTTCAGTCCAAGCAAAAGCAAAAATACACGTAATTAAAAGAGATAAAAAAGAAAAGTACATTTTGCTAAAGGGTGTCATAGATAATGAAGTCATAGTAATACTAAACATATATGCATCAAGTGGTATAGCATCCATATTCCTAGAGGAAAAGTTAAGAGAGCTGCGAGAAGAAATAAAAGGTGAAACTATACTAGTGGGACAGCTCAACCTTGCTCTATCAGAAATGGGTAAATCAAATCACAAAATAAATAAGAAAGAAGTTAAGGAAGTAAATAGAATTTTAGCAAAGTTAGGGATGATAGACTTTTGGAGAAATTGAAGGGGACAGAATGGAAAATACTTTTTTCTCAGCATTACATGAAACCTACAAAAAATTGACTATGTATTAAGGAATATAAACCTCAAAATCAAAGGTAGAAGTAGTAAATATATTTTTTAACTCATAATGCAATAAAAATTACATGTAATAAAGGGCCAGGAAAAAATAGACCAAAAACTAATTGGAAACTAAATAATCTGATCCTAAAGAATGAATGGTTGAAACAAATCATAGACACAATCAATAATTTCATCCAAGAAAATGACAATGGACAACATATCAAAATTTATGAGATGTAGCAGGTCTTAAGGGAAATTTTATCTCTCTCAATGCTTACTTGCATAAAATAGAGAAAGAGAAGATCAATGAATTGGGCATGCAACTAAAAAAGCAAGAAAAAGAACAAATTAAAAGCCCCAATTAAATACCAAATTTGAAATTCAGGAAAACAAAAGCAGAGATTAATAAAATTGAAAGCAAGAAAACTATTTAACTAATAAACAAAACTAAGAGTTGGCTTTCTGGGAAAAATATATATATAAGCCTTTGGTTAATTTGATTAGAAAAAGAAAAGAAAAGAAATGAATTAAATTACTAGTATCAAAAAATGAAAAGGCTGAACGTTCTCCCAATGAGGAGGAAATTAGAGCAATAAGAGGTATTTTGCCCAACCGTATGCAAATAAATCTGATAATCTAAATAAAAAGTATGAATACTTACAAAAATATAGATTGTACAGATTAACAGAGGATGAAATAAAATACTTAAATAGTCTCACTTTAGAAAAAATAAATTAAACAAGGTATTAATCAACTTCCTAAGCAAATGTTGAGGGCCAGATGGATTTACAAGTAAATACTATCAAACACTTAAAGAACAATTAATTCCAATGCTATGTAAACTATTTGGGAAAATAGGGAAAGAAGAAGTCTTACCAAATTCTTTTTATGACACAGATATGGTGCTGATAGCTAATCAAAATGGGGTCAAAACAGAGAAAGAAAATTATAGACCAATTCCCCTAATGAATATTGATGCAAAAATCTTAAATAAAATATCAGCAAAAAGAATACATCAAATTTTTCTCATGATAATACACCATGACCAAGTAGAATGTATACCAAAAATGCAGGGCTGGTTCAATATTAGGGAAACTATTAGCATAATAGACTATATCAATAACAAACCTAACAACTCATATGATTATATCAATGGGTGTAGAAAAAGCATTTGACAAAATCCAATACCAATTTTCACAAAAGAATACTAAAGAAGATAAAAATAAATAGAATTTTCCTTAAAATAATAGTAGCGTCTATTTAAAACCATCAGCAAGCATCATATGTAATGGGGATAAACTACAAGCATTCCCAATCACATCAAGGGTGAAACAAGTTTGCTCACTATCAGCATTACTATTCAATATTATATTAGAAATCTTAGCTTTAGTAATAAGAGAAAAAAAATAAATTAAAGGAATTAGAGTAGATAATGAGGAAACGACTATCACTTTATGCAAATGATAGATGGTATCCTGAATGAATCCTACTGAATCAACTAAAAAACTACTAGAAACAATTCACAACTTTAGCTTGCAGGGCACAAAATAAATCCACATAAATCATCAGCATTTCTATATATTACCAAAAAAGTCCAGCATCAAGAGATACAAGGAGAAATCTCACTTAAAATAACTGTAGATAACATAATGGGAGTCAATCTGTCAAGACAAAGTCAGGATCTATATGAACACTTTCTATACAAATAAAGTCAGATCTAAACAGAAGAATATCAAATGCTCATGGTTAGGCTGAGCTAAAATAATAAAAAATGACAGTTCTACCTAAATTAATCTACTTATTCAATGACATACTAATTAAACTACCAAGAAATTACAGAGCTAGAAAAAAAGGATTTAAAAAATTCATCTGGAAGAACAAAAGGTCAAAAATTTCAAGGAAACTAATGAAAAAAATTCTTTTTTTTTTGTGACCTATCTGTACCATGTTTAAAACTATGTTCTAAAGCAGTGATCATCAGTTTGTATTGCTAAGAAATAGAATAGTTGATCATTGGAAGAGGTTAGGTTCACAATACACAATAGTCAATGACTAGAGTAATCTAATGTTTGTCAAACCCAAAGATCCCAGCTTTTGAGATAAGAAATCACTTTTGACAGACACTGCTGGGAAAATTGGAAACTACTATGGAAGAAATTAGAGCTGGACCCACAACTAACACCTTATACCAAGATAAGGTCAAAATTGGTTTATGACATAAAGAGTGATAATATAAATAAATGAGAAGAACAAAGAATAGTCTGCCTCTTAGATCTGTGGAGAAGGAAGGAATCTGTGGCAAAAAGAAAGAATGGATTATGAAATGAGAAATTGATAAATTGGCTCAAGGAAGAAAAATACTTATACTTCAACTTAAAATAGGAATATATTTTACCCAAAGTAAGTAGGAATGGAAGAAGATAAGGAAAAGAAACATAGAAAATAAAATTATAATAACATGAAGCTCTGTGTGTGTGCACATGCTTATATGCACTAAATAGCATAGTGTCCAAATTCTAAAAATTAAGTGAATTACAAAAGAAAATAGGTAAATAGTAAAACTCTACTAGGGGAATATTCCAAATTTCTCCTTTCATATCTAGATAAATTTAGAAATAAAACTTAAAAAAAAGTAAAAAATGATAAAATCTTAGAAAACTTACATATGATAGATTGCTGATGAAAACTGAATTGGAATACAAAGGAGTATAGTATCAGTATAACAGAAATGACAATTATATCCAAGTTAATTTACTCATTTAGTGTCATCTCAATCAAACTATCAAAGAATTACTTTATAAGGTTAGAAAAAAAATATAATAACAAAATTCATCTAAAAACAAAAATCTAAAATAGCATTTTTTTTTTGTTTCTTACATTTCAATCTCCATTTGCTAGGTAAGTGGAATAGATTAGATATAAAATACTCAGAAGTAAATAACATAGTAGCCTAATGTTTGAAAACCTCAAAGATTGAAACTTTAAGATAAGAACTCAATATGTAGCCAAAATTTCTGAAAAAACTAGAATAGAGTTTGGCAGAAACTAGGCATAGATCAACATCTCGCACTATATACTAAGATAAGGTAAAAATGGATAAATAATATAGACATGAAAGGTGATATTAGGGCAATAAAGCCAACAAAAATATAAAATGGGGCTCTAAATAAGGAAAGATTTTGCCCAAACCAAAAAAAAAAAAAAAATAGAGAGAGGCTCAGGGAAATATAATACATAATTTAGATAACATGAAATTAATAAAAACTTTTGCACAAACAAAACCAATGTAGCTAAAATTAGAAGGAAAAGAGAGAACTGGGGAAAATTACAGCAAGTTTCTCTAATAAAGGTTTCATTTCTTAAATATAAAGGAAATCCAATCAATGTTATTAAAGTAAGAGCCATTCCCAAGATAATAAATAGTCAAAGGATTCAAAAAGGATATTTTCAAAAAAAGAAAAATGCTCTAAATCAAAACTAATTAGAAAAATGAAAATTCAAATACCTCTAAAATACCACTCAAATGTATTATATAGCTAGCTTGAGAAGAAAATGACAGATTCTGGGGAAGATATGGATAGTTGTAAACTAGTCCATTCTGAAGAACAATTTTGGTCTATATTCAAAGTGGTATAAAATGTGCATAATCTTTGACTTAGCAACACCATTACTAATCCTGTATGCCAAAAATCTAATAAATAACTAATAAAAAGGAAAAAGATCTGTTTAAGCAGTGTGTGTGTGTGTGTGTGTGTGTGTGTGTGTGTGTGTGTGAGAGAGCTTTTTTGGTGATGGCAATGAATTAGAAATTGAGGAGGTGACCATCAATTGTCAAATAGTAAAAACTTTTTTCTATATGATTTTGATTGCACATTATTTGCTATGAGAAATGATGAAAAGAAAATTTTCAGCAATGCCTGGAAGAATTTTTATGAAATTACGCAAAATAAAGGGAACCAAAGGGATTGCATTGTACAAAGAGCAAGAATGTAAAACTTAACAATTGAAAGATGTATCTACTCTGAGGGACCAACAGAATTTGTAACTTGAGATTTTTATTTTTTTTTACTTATAATTGGAAAATATTTGGTGAAATAAATAAAAACATTTTTAAAATAATATTTTTTCAGCACACAAAACTGACATCCATAGTGGAATGAACATTTAATTTAGTAGATTTTTCATTGTATATGGTATATTAAAATATCTGCTCTATTAATAGGAATGTGTGTTAATTTAGACCTTCTGGATGAAAATTTTCTTATCTATAACTCTGAATTCTTAAATATTTTATTTCATGCATGTAAACTATCTGAGAAGCTATTCATAGACTTTAACAGACGGTTGTAGGAATTTGTGATACCCAAAAGATTAAGAATCACCAGAATAAAGTTTTTTTAAGTGTTTTTTTTAATATTTTAATAATTTTTTATTGATAGAACGCATGCCAGGGTAATTTTTTACAGCATTATCCCTTGCATTCACTTATGTTCCGATTTTTCCCCTCCCTCCCTCCACCCCTTCCCCGAGATGGCAAGAGTCCTTTACATGTTGAATGGGTTGCAGTATATCCTAGATACAATATATCTGTGCAGAACCAAACAGTTTTCTTGTTGCACAGGGAGAATTGAATTCAGAAGGTATAAATAACCCGGGAAGAAAAACATAAATGCAAGCAGTTTATATTCATTTCCAGTGTTCTTTCTCTAGGTGTAGCTGCTTCTGTCCATCTTTGATCAATTAAGGCTCTCTTTATCAAAGAGGTCCACTTCCATCAGAATACATCCTCAAACAGTATCGTTGTTGAGGTATATAATGATCTCCTGGTTCTGCTCATTTCACTCAGCATCAGTTCATGTAAGTCTCGCCAGTCCTCTCTGTATTCATCCTGCTGGTCGTTCTTTACAGAACAATAATATTCCATAACGTTCATATACCACAATTTACTCAACCATTCTCCAATTGATGGACATCCTTTCATTTTCCAGCTTCTAGCCACTACAAACAGGGCTGCCACAAACATTTTGGCACCTACAGGTCCCTTTCCTTTCTTTAGTATCTCTTTGGGGTATAAGCCCAGTAGAAACACTGCTGGATCAAAGGGTATGCACAGCTTGATAACTTTTTGAGCATAATTCCAAATTGCTCTCCAGAATGGCTGGATGTGTTCACAATTCCACCAACAATGTATCAATGTCCCTGTTTTCCCACATCCGCTCCAACATTCCCCATTATCTTTCCCTGTCATTCTAGCCAATCTGACAGGTGTGTAGTGGTATCTCAGAGTTGTCTTAATTTGCATTTCTCTGATTAATAATGATTTGGAGCATATTTTCATATGTCTATAAATAGTTTCAATTTCTTCGTCTGAGAATTGTTTGTTCATATCCTTTGACCATTTATCAATTGGAGAATAGTTTGATTTCTTATAGATTAGGGTCAATTCTCTATATATTTTGGAAATGAGGCCTTTATCAGAACCTTTGATTGTAAAAATGTTTTCCCAGTTTATTGTTTCCCTTCTAATCTTGTTTGCATTTGTTTTGTTTGTACAAAAACTTTTCAATTTGATATAATCAAAATTTTCTATGTTGTGGTCAATAGTGATCTCTAGTTCTTCTTTGGTCATAAATTCTTCCCTCTTCCACAGGTCTGAGAGGTAAACTATCCTATGCTCTTCCAATTTATTTATCATCTCATTCTTTATGCCTAGATCATGAACCCATTTTGACCTTTAAAGTTTTTTTTTAAAGCTCCCCTTTCTAGCTACTATGTTTTTATTTGAGAAGTTATTCTGAATCTTTGAGTGTGTGTGTGGGGGTGGGGGTGGGTGGGTGGGTGTGTGGGGGTGGGGGTGTGTGGGTGTGTGTATGAAAGAAAGACAAAGAGGAGAGAGAGTGTGTGTAGTTTATTATCTCAGAAGTTTAGAAGAATCAAGCTTATATAAGATTTAATCAGAAAACCAAATTGTAGATACTAAAAAGGGATAAGTATCCCTTGATAATGGAACGTAAAAAAGGAATTCAAGTATCAGAACAATATATATTCACAAGTTTCCATCTACAGAAATGTAAGCTTTCATCTCTTAAAAATTAAATTTCTAGCTTTCTTGTTGCCAAGATAACCTTGACAACATAAACTGGTGCACTTTTGGTCTATTTTGATCCACTGCCAAATAGATTGAAACAACAGTACCAAGACAAGTGTGAAATTACCTTTTATTCATCTTAATGGGGTGTTAAATTTGAAGTCTAATTATACATTCTAGGATTGTCAAGCATTGTTAAACACTTTGCTGTTAATTATTGCACAGAAACCAGAAATGTGTAGTTAATGCACTGAGAACAGTTTAGGTTAATATGTAATTCTTTCCTTTCTTTCAAGGGAATTATTGAGACATTTATACTCTTTACAGAGACATTCATACAATATACAATCAAAAAGTTCAAGCTCTCATTCTGATGATATTTGCAGCTTAGTTATTTATTAGCTTTTTAAGATTTGCAGAACACATTAATACATTATTTCATTTAATCCTCATCTGAACTATTTGAAGTATTTTATACATAAAGAGACTGAGGCAGAAAGACCAATGGATCTATCCTTATTTAGTGACCTAGTAAATTTATGAAACTTGATTTAATTGAGGATAGTGGGTAATGTGTTGGTCTTTCATAAAATAAATCAACATTTAGGATCTGCATCAGACGCTTATTAGCAATATGATTATAGCACCATCATTTTTGTTATCAGTAAAAAGATTAAAGATATTAAAGGTGATGTGAATAAAGCTCTTTTGCAAAACTCAACATGCTATTTATCATTCATTCCAGTTTAGAAGAAATATTTTGAAGAGAACATTAAAAGTATGCAACATTCATTCAATATGCATAATATATGTGTGTATAATATATACACACGTGGATTTTATCTATAGATAAATGCATATATAATGAATACATGTGCATGTGTATGTGTATGATATAAGAGATATGTAGATAGATATTGGATCAATAGATTGATAGTTCTACAATCTCGATAGGCTAAGATCACAAACTTCCCTAGGATAAAGAGATAGCAGGAATGGTAGGAAGATGATAAGTTTCCTGCGAACCACAAGCGTTTAGACTGTAAGCTGCTGAGGCATGGCCTTACTATCAAAATCCTTGGTGTTTAAAATCTTGTTTTTCTTTGCTATCAACGAAGAACAAAGTAACATATGGATATATTAAGTATATGGATATGTGGGTGTGTGTTGCTGTGTATGCATATATATAGACATATGTATGTGTGTATGTATATATTTACATTCTTAATCAATAGAATTTAAACTCCTGGAGGGAATCTTTTGCAATTAACATGTTGCTTCCTTGATTGATCTGTATAGTGTTGTGACCAATGTTTATTGATTAATTGACTGATACTCTTTATGATGAGATATTGTGAGAGAAGTTAAAAACAACTCAAGTTTTCCTTTCTTTGTTGTAAAATGTTTCTGTCTTTGAGTAACTCTATTGGGGGGCAGCTAAGTTGGCACAGCAGATAAAGTACCAACTCTGAAGTCAGGAGGACCTGAGTTCAAATCTGGTCTCAGACACTTAATACTTCCTAGCTGTGTGATCCTGGGCAAGTCACTTAACCCCAATTGCCGCAGGGGGGAAAAAAGATAAATAATTCTCTATTTAAGACAAGAACCTGACTAATTCCCAGATAAGGAGACAAGGCAGTAAAAGTCATAATATGCTTTTAGACTTATAAATAAGTTCCTTTATCCCCACCATAGATACCTAATAGCAAATAGTTAAGAATTTATCTTTGCTTTCTAAAGTAAGATGATTAATCAATGTTTATTGATTAAACATTGTGTGTTTATTGATTAAACACGTGTGTGTGTGTGTGTGTGTGTGTATACATATTCTTTGGAAATTTTTTTCCTTATTTAAAATTAAAGTGTGGAATAATCTTTTTTTTTTCCTTGAGCTCCTTTCAGGGGCATATTGAAAGCATTAACAGCAACTATAATTACCTCTTCTAATGGACTAATGGATAAGTACCATCTAATTCAAATCACTCCATCATTCTAGGATCAGTACCTTAAGCACTTATAGACTTACTATATAAACATCAAATTAATCATACTTTTGACTATTATTTTCTAAGTATTTTTAATCTTTAAAAGTAAGATTTTTTCTGTTTCCTTAAGGAGACAATAATATTCTCAGGTTTGGGTGCTATGTTTTCATTTCTCTTATATCAAGATTCAGCTATATCCTTCTACATTAACTCTGTACACCTTAAGCATGAAATATCTGTGATCATTGTTGTTGCTGTTTATTCATTTTTCAGGTCTGTTTGAGTCTTTGTGACTCCTTTGGAGTATTTCTTTGGTAAAGGTATAGGAGTTATTTTGCCATTTGGTTTTCTAATTCATTTTACAAATAAGGAAATTGAGACAAACAGGGTTAAGTGACATTCAAGTGCCCCACAAATAATAATTATCTAAGGCCAGATTTGAACTTAAGAAGAGGAGTCTACCTGATTCCAGATCCAGCATTTTATCTTTCACTTTACTATTATAGACTGACTGAAAAATGCATTAATAGTTTGGAAGGAAATCCAGAAACTCTCTCCAAATTTTTTGAGGCAAATGACTCCTTAATTAGACATATTGCATAGGTTTGACTCCAATGAAACCATATTTGGTTATAAAAATTCATTTGGTTTATCTTTATCATGTTTAATGTACAGCTCTAGTCAATTCAGAAGGACATTCGAGACTTTCATATTCAGAGATTCACCATGATGCCACTATGTTTCAGAGTCAAAAAAACATATTCCCTAGGAGAGTGGCCTGAATTGTGTGGTAGTCTCATGACATTTTAGTATCAAAGGGACTTTTCTGAAGATTTCCTTGGGGAAGAAAAATGTAAAATACATCATTGGAAAAATGCAGGGAGGACTCTACCACAGGTTGGCTGCTTTGCTTTGGTTGCAAAGAAGTAGATCAGCATAGAAATTACAAAAAGGCCAAAGGTAGAGTATATTGCAAAAAATTCCAGAATCTAACAGAATCCACCCAGCACCAAAAGTGATTCAGCATAGACCACAGCACAGCTGCCCAGCCTCTGCTGCACAGGGCTTTTGCCCAAGGCAACCAACTTCTGCACAACATGGGGGGCTCTGCCCCTGGAAGCCACAAATCTGCACAGCAGCAGGGATCTGATCCACACAGTATGGTTCTGCCCAGGGCAGTGACACTTTCTCTGCTCAGCTGCTAGTCCGAATGAGCTGCTGATCACACAGCGGAGCTCTTCCAAGGGCACTTCTGCAGTTCCATTGCTCTTAGCAGTCTGTTTGCAGGACAGCTACTGTGTGTGTGTGTGTGTGTGTGTGTGTGTGTGTGTGTGTGTATCCCTGCTCTGCAGAGAAAACTGAACCCCCTTGCCCTGAAGATAGATCCTAAGGGCTTAAAAAAAAAAAAAAAGAGTAAAAAGGCTAAGCATAGGGTAATCATCAATAGCTTCTCTACAGAAAGAGAGTGGGTTTTCAAACCTTAGGAGACTAATAGCAGACAGTCTCTAGACAAAACCCCAAATGGGGATGTAACATGGTCCCCATCACACAAGGCTCTCCTAGAAGAAACTGTAAAAAATCTTAAAAGAGAGCTAGAAGCAGAATGGCGAAAGGAAAGAAAAACTATGCAAGAGAGTACAGAAAAGGCTTATAGCTCACTTAAAGAAAAATTTGATAAAGTGGAAAAAGAAAACAACTTCTTGAAATGTGAATTGGAATAGGCAAAGAACTCCCAGGGAAACAGAATTAGTGAATTAGAAAAGATAAAGAACTTCCAGGAAAGTACGATTTGTGAATTGGAAAAAGAAAATAACTCAGTTAAAAAAAAGAAGAAAGAAAGAAAGAAAGAAGAAAAAAAAAATTAGTGAAATTGAAAAAAAAATCCATAAAGCAAAACAACTCATTTAAAACAAAAAGAAGTAAAAAATCTAATGAAGAAAATAACTCATTAAAAATCAGAACTGAAGAAATAGAAATGAATACTTCATTGAGATATCAAGAATCAGTCACGCAAAACAAAAAAAAGAAAAAAAAGAAAAAATAGAAAAAATGGTAAATATCTACTTGGAAAAACAACAGACCTGGAAAATAGATCTACGAGAGATAATCTGAGGATTATTGGACTTCCTGAAAATTATGATGAAAAAAATGTCTAGATACTATTTTACTCATAAAAGAGAACTGCTCAGACATAATAGAATCAGAAGGAAAAATAGACATTGAAAGAATTCATTGAATACCTTTTGAAAAAGACTCTAAAATAAAAACTCCAATGAATATTGTGACTAAATTTCAGAACTATCAGACTAAGGAAAAAATATTATTGGCAGCCAGAAAAAAAAAAATTCAAATACTGAGGAGCATAATAAAGGTCACTTAGGATCTAGCTACATTCATATTAAATGTTTGAAGAGCCTGGAATCTGATATTCCAAAAGGCAAAAGAACTTGGAATGCAGCCAAGAATAAACTACCCAGCTAAGATGAGCATTTTCTTCCAGGGAAGAATATGGACATTTAATGAAACAGGTGAATTCCATTTGTTTCTAATGAAAAAACAGAGCTAAACAAAAAATTTGACCTCCAGAAATAGGACTCAGAAGCAGAAAAAGGTAAAAACAACCGTCGAGAACTGTATTTCTGTTATGGACACACATAAAGACTGCATTTATAATTTAGTTTTACTGATATCATATAAAACGGGAAGTAGAAATGGAAATGGCATAGTATCAGAAAAAGGGAAAGGGGGAGGTAAAAAGAGGAAAACTACATCCCACGAAGAGGCAAAGGAAACTTATTATATCTGAGGAAATTTAGAGAGGGAGAGGAACACCGTATGAATCTTACTCTCATAAGATTTGACTCAAAGAGAAAGTATTAGACATATTTGGTTTACAGAGAAACTTCTCTCATCTCATTAAAAATTGGGAGAGGAAAAGGGGAAAAGAAAATAGTAATAAGGAAAAGGTACAAAAAGAAGAAGACATTCAAAAGGGGTGGGAGGAATTCTAAAGAGGGGGAGTTGGGTGAGGCAAGTGGTGCCCATAAGTTTAATACTGGGGAGGGGGGTAATGCAGGTAAGAAAAAGAAAAGCATAATCTGGGGATAATAAAATGGCAGGAAATGCATAATTAGTCATTTTAACCATAAATGTGAATTGAGTGAACTCTCCCATAAAGTAGAGTCAGCAGACTGGATCAAAAGCCAGAATTCTACAATATGTTGTTTACAGGAAACACATTTGAAAAGGGAGATACACACAGAGTAAATGTAAAAGGCTTGATCAGACTCTGTTATGCTTCAGGTGAAGTCAAAAAAGCAAGGGTAGCCATCTTTAAGGAAATTATATCTTGCTAAAAGATAGGATAGACAATAAAGCAATATTGATACTAAACATATATATCCACCAAG
This sequence comes from Antechinus flavipes, assembly GCF_016432865.1. Classification (NCBI taxonomy): domain Eukaryota; kingdom Metazoa; phylum Chordata; class Mammalia; order Dasyuromorphia; family Dasyuridae; genus Antechinus; species Antechinus flavipes. Next base: position 251,174,015 of record NC_067402.1, on the reverse strand, counting down.
TGGTGAAGCATCTAACTTCCTAAAGGAGAAGTTAAGAGAGTTGCAAGAACAAATAGACAGCAAAACTATAGTAGTGGGAGATTTCAACCTTGCACACTCAAAATTAGATAAATCAAACCAGAAAACACATAAGAAAAGAGGTAAATAGAATATTAGAAAAGTTAGGAATGATAGATCATTGGAGAAAATTGAATGGAGACATAAAGGAGTACATTTTTCTCTCAGCAGTTCATGGAACCTGTACAAAAATTGATCATATATTAAGACATAAAGACCTCAAAATTAAGTGCAGAAAGGCAAAAATAGTAACTGCATTCTTTTCAGATCACAATGCCATAAAAATTACCTTCAACAAAAAGCTGGGGTAAATAGATCAAGCAGTAACTGGAAACTAAATAAGCTCATCCTAAAGAATGATTGAGTAAAACAGCAAATTATAAACAAAATTAATAATTTCACACAAGAAAATTACAATAATGAGACATCATACCAAAATGCAGCCAAAGTGGTAATAAGGGGAAATGTTATATCTTTAGAGCCTTACTTGAATAAAATAGAGAAAGAGAAGATCACTTGGGTTTGCAACTTAAAAAGCAAGAAAAAGAACAAATTAAAATCCCCCAATCAAATACTAAATTTGAAAATCTAAAACTAAAAGGAGAAATTAATAAAATTGAAAGTAAAAAAAAAAACTATTGAATTAATAAATAAAACTAAGAGTTGGTTTTATGAAAAAAATCAATAAAATAGATAAACCTTTGGTAAATCTGATTAGAAAAAGGAAAGAGGAAAGTCAAATTGTTAAGAGGGAGAACTTTCCACCAATGAAGAGGAAATAAGAGCAATAATAAGGAGGTATTTTGCCCAATTTTATATCAATAAATTTGATAACCTAAGTGAAATGGATGACTACCTTTAAAAATATTCCCAGATTAACAGAGGAGGAAGTAACTTGCTTTAATAGTCCCATTTCAGAAAAAGAAATAGAACAAGCTATTAATCAACTCCCTAAGAAAAAATCCCCAGGCCCAAGCGGATTTACGTATGAATTCTACCAAACATTTAAAGAACAATTAACTCCAATGTTATATAAACTATTTGACAAAATAGGGAATGAAGGAGTCCTACCAAATTCATTTTATGACATGGTACTGATACCTAAACCAGGTAGATTGAAAACAGAGAAAGAAAATTATAGACTAATCTCCCTAAATGAATATTGATGCTAAAATCTTAAATAAAATATTAGCAAAAAGACTACAGAAAATCATCCCAGGATAGAAATATCCCAGGATAGAAAATCATCCATGACCAAGTAGGATTTATACTGGGAATGCAGGGCTGGTTCACTATTAGACCATATCAATTGACCATATCAATAATCAAATTAATAAAAACCATATGATCATCTCAATACATGCAGAAAAAGCATTTGGTAAAATCCAAAATCCATTCCTATTTAAAAAAAAAAACACTTGAGAGTAGAGAAATAAATGGATTTTTCCTTTTTTTTTTTTTTTTAAGGATAAATTGTATTTATTTGATCCTAGAATCAATAAGAAGCCACTGGAATTTATTAGTATGGGAGTGACATGGTCTCACCTTTATGTCAGGAAAATCACTTTGGTGACTATATGGAAGATTAATTGAAGTGGAGAAAAGCTTGAGGAAGGGTGAATAGTCATGGAGTTACAATTAAAAGGGAGGCCATTGAATACAACATCCTTACTTTATTTTTTGTTTTTTTTGGATTCTTTACTGATTCTTTTTTTTTTTAATTTTTTATTTAATAATTACTTTATATTGACACTCATTTCTGTTCCGATTTTTTTTCCCCTCCCTCCCTCCACCCCCTCCCCTAGATGGCAAGCAGTCCTTTATATGTTGGATATGTTGCAGTATATCCTAGATACAATATATGTTTGCAGAACCGAACAGTTCTCTTGTTGCATAGGAGAATTGGATTCAGAAGGTATAAATAACCCGGGAAGAAAAACAAAAATGCAGATAGTTCACATTCGTTTCCCAGTGTTCTTTCTTTGGGTGTAGCTGCTTTTGTCCATCATTTATCAATTGAAACTCAGGTCTCTTTGTCAAAGAAATCCACTTCCATCAAAATATGTCCTCATACAATATCGTTGTCGAAGTGTATAATGATCTCCTGGTTCTGCTCATTTCACTTAGCATCAGTTCATGTAAGTCTCGCCAGTCCTCTCTGTATTCATCCTGCTGGTCATTTCTTACAGAACAATAATATTCCATAACATTCATATACCACAATTTACCCAGCCATTCTCCAATTGATGGGCATCCATTCATTTTCCAGTTTCTGGTCACTACAAACAGGGCTGCTACAAACATTTTGGCACATACAGGTCCCTTTCCCTTCTTTAGTATTTCTTTGGGATATAAGCCCAATAGAAACACTGCTGGATCAAAGGGTATGCACACTTTGATAATTTTTTGGGCATAATTCCAGATTGCTCTCCAGAATGGTTGGATTCATTCACAACTCCACCAACAATGCATTAGTGTCCCAGTTTTCCCGCATCCCCTCCAACATTCATCATTATTTTTTCCTGTCATCTTAGCCAATCTGACAGGTGTGTAGTGGTATCTCAGAGTTGTCTTAATTTGCATTTCTCTGATCAATAATGATTTGGAACACTCTTTCATATGAGTGGTGATAGTTTCAATTTCATCCTCTGAAAATTGTCTGTTCATATCCTTTGACCATTTATCAATTGGAGAATGGCTTGATTTCTTATTTTTGTTGAATGTAATTTTCATTGCATCGTGGTCTGAAAAGGATGCATTTACTATTTCTGCCTTACTACATTTGAGTTTGAGGTTTTTATGTCCTAATATATGGTCAGTTTTTGTATAGGTTCCATGAACTGCTGAAAAGAAAGTGTATTCCTTTCTGTCTCCATTACATTTTCTCCAGAGATCTATCATATCTAACTTTTCTAGTATTCTATTTACCTCTTTGACTTCTTTCTTATTTATTTTGTGGTTTGGTTTATCTAATTCTGAGAGTGCAAGGTTAAGATCTCCCACTATTATAGTTTTACTGTCTATTTCTTCTTGCAGCTCTCTTAGTTTCTCTTTTAAGAATTTAGATGCTACCCCACTTGGTGCATATATGTTTAATATAGATAGTGCTTCATTATCGATGCTACCCTTTAGCAAGATATAGTGTCCTTCCTTATCTCTTTTAATTAGGTCAATTTTTGCTTTAGCTTGATCTGAGATCAGGATGGCTACCCCTGCTTTTTTGACTTCACCTGAAGCATAGTAGATTTTGCTCCAACCTTTTACCTTTAACCTGCATGTATCTCCCCGCTTCAGGTGTGTTTCCTGTAAACAACATATTGTAGGATTCTGGCTTTTAATCCATTCTGCTAACCGCTTCCTCTTTATGGGGGAGTTTACCCCGTTCACGTTTATGGTTAGAATGACCAATTCTGTATTACTTGCCATCTTGTTAACCCCGGTTTATGCTTTTCTCCCTTCTTTCCCCTTTCCCCCCCTTCCCAGTATTAAGCTTGTGAGCACCACTTGCTTCTCACAGCTCTCCCTTTTTAGTATCCCTCCCCCCACCTTAGAGTTCCTCCCCCTATCTTACCCCTTTCCCTCCCAGTTCCCGTATTCCCTTTCGCTTAGCTTATTCCTTCCCTTTTCACTTTTCCCTTCTCACTTTTCAATGAGATGGGAGAAGTTTCACCATAGATTGAATATGTCTTAAGATTTTTCACTTAAAGCCAATTCTGAAGGCAGTAAGATACCCACTATATTCATCCCCCTCCATTCTTTCTCTCAGATATAATAGGTTTCCTATGCCTCTTCATGAGATGTACTACCCCCACTTTACCCTTTTTCTGGTACAATGTCCTTTCCACATCAATTTCTAGAACAAGGTATACATGTATTCTTTATACATCTATAGTCAAAATATAGTTCCCAAGATTAATCTTTACCTTTTTAGATTTCTCTTGAGTTCTATATTTGTAGATCAAACTTTTTGTTAAGTTCTGGTTTTTTCATCAGAAATAGATGAAATTCACTTACTTCATTGAATGTCCATCTTCTTCCCTGGAAAAAGATGCTCATTCTCGCTGGGTAAGTTATTTTTGGTTGCATACCAAGTTCCTTAGCCTTTCGGAATATCATATTCCAGGCCCTTCGATCTTTTAATGTGGATGCTGCCAGATCCTGGGTGATCCTTACTGTGGCTCCTTGATACTTGAATTGGGTTTTTCTAGCCGCTTGCAATATTTTTTCCTTCATCTGAGGGTTCTGGCATTTGGCCACTATATTCCTTGGTGTTTTGATTTTAGGATCCCTTTCAGTGGGTGATCGATGAATCCTTTCAATGTTTATTTTTTCCTCTGTTCCTATGACTTCTGGGCAGTTCTCTTTGATAATTTCCTGGAAAATAGTGTCCAGGCTCTTTTTTTCATCATGTTTTTCTGGGAGTCCAATGATTCTCAGATTGTCTCTCCTGGATCTGTTTTCCAGGTCTGTTGTCTTCCCCAGAAGGTATTTCACATTTTTCTCCATTGTTTGATTTTTTTGGATTTGCTTGACTGATTCTTCTTGTCTCCTCGAGTCATTCAATTCCACTTGTTCAATTCTGATCTTCAGTGAAGTATTCTCTTCACTCACTTTTTTAAAATCTTTTTCTAATTGTCCAACTGAGTTCTTTTGTTCTGTGGAATTTTTTTCCATTTCGCCAATTTTGTTTTTTAGAGAGCTGTTTTCTGTTTCCAGTTCACTAATCCTATTTTTCAAGGATTTTACTTCTTTATCCACTCTCTCTTTAACTGACTTCTCCAGGCTCTTTTGCCAAGCCTCCCATTTTTCTTCTAGCTCCCTTGTGAGAGCCTTTTTAATCACTTCTATGAGGTTCATCTGTGCTGAGGAACAGATGATCTCCTCCTTTGGGGATTCACCTGGGGACTGCCTGTTTTTAGTCTCCTCAGGATTTAGAGTCTGCTCTCTATCAGTATAGAAGCTGTCAAGGGTTAAAGTCCTCTTCAGCTTCTTGCTCATTTTGTCTAATAATCAAAGACAAACTACCAAAGAAAAACAGAAAAAACTGGAGTCTTTTTTTGGGGGGTGGGGGGGGCTGGGTGTGTTATTGAGCTTCCTCTACAGACTGCAGGGGACAGCAGTGAGGCACTAGCAGGAATGTGTTGCGGGTGCGCTCTGAGATCCCAAAGCGTGCTGAGTCACGGTGGGGGGGGCGGGGGCGGGGGAGGGGGGGCGGCCAGGTCCTGAGAGACTCCAGCTGTTTGGGGTTGTATTCTTCAGCCCCGGTGTTTTTAGCTTCTCTGCTGGGCTGCTGACTTGCTGCCGGAGCAAAGTATCCAAACCTGTAGCGAAGCTCTCCCCACAGAGACGGCTGCGATCACTCCCCACCCCCTCTCCAGTCTGCTCCCGTGCTCTCACTGCCACTGCCCACCGCCTGCGCCCGATCTAAAACCGTCCCAGCCCTCCAGTAAAGACAGACCTTTCTTGGCGGATCTCAAGGATGGCTTCTCTTGGTAACTATATGTGGGTTTTTTTCAGTCAAGCATTGATTCAGAGGCTTGTAATGAAGTGGATAGTGAGAGAAAGCGTGGAGCTTATGCAGCTGTGAGCCTCCTCTCTGCCATCTTAACCTGGATTTTTCCTTAAAATAATCAGTAGCATCTATTTAAAACCACCAGTAAGCATCATATGAAATGGGGATAACTGGAACCATCCCCAATAAGATCAGGAGTGAAACAAGGTTGCCCACTATCACCATTACAATAATATATTGTATTAGAAATGCTAGCTTTGGCAGTGAGAGTTGAGAAAGAGATTGAGCAAGAGTAGGTAATGAGGAACTCAAATTATCACTCTTTGCTGATGATATCATGGTATACTTAGAGATTCCCAGAGATTCTACTAAAAAGCTATTAGAAATAATCTGCCACTTTAGCAAAGTTGCAAGATACAAAATAAACCCACATAAGTCATCATCATTCTTATATATCACTAACAAAATCCAACAGAGTTACAAAAAGAAATTCCATTTAAAGTAACTACCAGTAGTATAAAATATTTAGGATTCTATCTGCCAATGGAAAATCAGGAATTATAGGAGCAAAACTACAAAACACTTTCCACACAAATAAAGTTAGATCTAACCAATTGGAAAAATATTAAGTGCTCTTGGATAGGCCAAACGAAGATAATAAAGATGGCAAACTCTCTAAACTAATCTATTTATTTAACGCTATTCCAATCAAACTCCCTAAAAACTATTTTAATGACCTAGAAAAAATAACAACAAAGTTCATATGGAAAACCAAAGGTCAATAATTTCAAGGGAACTAATGAAAAAAAAAAATCAAATGAAGGTGGCCTAGCTGTACAGATCTAAAATTATGTTATAAAGCAACAGTTAGCAAACTATTTGATATTGACTAAGAAATAGACTAGTTGATCAGTGGAATAGGTTAGATTCAAAGGATAAAACAGTCAATAAATTTAATAATCTAGTGTTTGACAAACACAAAGACCCCAGTTTTTGGGATAAGAACTCACTTTTTGACAAAAACTGCTGGGAAAAATGGAAATTAGTACGGCAGAAACTAGGCATTGACCCACACCTAATACCATACACCAAGATAGGGTCAAAATGGGTTCATGACCTAGGTATAAAGAATGAGATTGTAAATAAATTAGAAGAACATAGGATAGTTTACCTCTTAGACCTGTGGAAGAGGAAGGAATTTATGACCAAAGAAGAGCTAGAGATCATTATTGATCACAAAATAGCAAATTTTGACTATATCAAATTGAAAAGTTTTTGTACAAACAAAACAAATGCAGACAAGATTAGAAGGGAAACAATAAACTGGGAAAACATTTTTACAATCAAAGGTTCTGATAAAGACCTCATTTCCAAAATATATAGTGAATTGACTCTAATTTATAAAAAATCAAGCCATTCTCCTATTGATAAATGGTCAAAGGAAATGAACAGATAATTCTCAGATGAAGAAATTGAAACTGTTTCTAGCCATATGAAAAGATACTCCAAGTCATTGTTCATCAGAGAAATGCAAATTAAAACAATTCTGAGATACTACTACATACCTGTCAGATTAGCTAGAATGACAGGGAAAGATAATGCTCAATATTGGAGGAGATGTGGGAAAACAGGGACACTGATACATTGTTGGTGGAATTGTGAATACATCCAGCCATTCTGAAGAGCAATTTGGAACTATGCTCAAAAAGTTATCAAACTATGCATACCCTTTGATCCAGCAGTGTTATTATTGGGCTTATATCCCAAAGAGATTTTAAAGAAGGGAAAGAGACCTGTATGTGCAAGAATGTTTTTGGCAGCCCTCTTTGTAGTGGCCAGAAACTGGAAACTGAGTTGATGCCCATCAATTGGAGAATGGCTGAATAAATTGTGGTATATGAATATTATGAAATATTATGGCTCTGTAAGAAATGACCAGCAGGATAATTTCAGAAAGGCCTGGAGAGACTTGCATGAACTGATGCTAAGTGAAATGAGCAGGACCAGGAGATCATTATATACTTCAACAACAATACTATATGAATTATCACTTCTAATGGTCATGGCTCTTTTCAACAACAAGATGAACCAAATCAGTTCCATTTATTCAATAATGAATAGAACTAGCTACACCCAGTGAAAGAACTCTGGGAAATGAGTGTGCAAAATGGTATTCCCAATCCCTTTATTTTTGTCTGCCTGCATTTTTTATTTCCTTCTAAAGTCTGATTCTTCTTGAAATCAAAGCAAAATAACTGTATGAATATGTATACATATATTGTATTTAACATATACTTTAACATATTTAACATGTATTGGTCTACCTGCCATCTGGGGAAGGGGTGGGGAGAAGGAGGGGAAAAATTGAAACAAAAGGTTTTGCAATTGTCAATTATGAAAAATGACCCATGCATTTATCTTATAAATAAAAAGCTATAATAAAAAAGAAAGAAAATTAAAAAAAATAAAAATTATTGATCTACCTGAAGATCATGACCAAAAAAGAATTTAGGTAGCATTCTGCAAGAGATTATCAAAAAAACAACAACATCAGCAACAAAAAATCTCTTACCCTGTTATATTACAACCAGACAGCAAAATAATCAGTCAATGAAACCATCAATCACCTCTAGAAAGAATACTCATTAAAAAAAAAAAACCCAAGAAACATTATTGCAAAACTTCAGCACTATAATTTCAAGGGGAAAAACATTTCAAATTGCTAGAAACAACAACTCAAGTATTAAGGAACAATAGTAAGAATTACTCAGAATCTGGCAGTTTCCATAATAAAGATTTGCAGGGCCTGGAATACCATATTCCAGAAGACAAAGGATCTGGAATTATAACTAAGAATCAGTTGATTCTAGGTACTTATCTAGTGAGATTAAATACCATCTTTCAGGGTAAGAGATGGATCTTAAATAAAGGAAGATACTTTCAAAATTACTATTAAAAAAAAAAAACAGAACTAAACAGAAAATCTGAAATTCAGACACAGGCCTGAAGGATCATTGAAAGGTGAACAGAGGGAAAATACATATGATTTAAAAGTTAAACTGCTTACATCCTTAGATGAGAAAATGGTACTTGTAAATCTTAAAAACTATAAGGTTTATTGGAGCAATCAGAGTGAACAGAGAGTGGAGGCATGAATTGACTCTGATGTGATGATACAAAGAAAAAGATTAATGTCTTTTAAATGGTGGGGAAAGATTGTACTGAAAGAAAAGGAAAGAATAGGTAAAATGGGATAAAATAGATAACATGAAGAGACATATAAGACCTTTTTCAATAGGGATAAAGAAGAGATGGGCTTAATTTCATCAGATTTGGCCCAAAGAATGAATAATATGTTCTCTTAGCTGGGCATAGATATTTCTCTTACCTTATAAGAAAGTAGGAGGAGAAAGAAGAAAGAAAAGGGAGGTGCTATATAGCAGGTAGGGCAGAAACACTAGGAAAAAGGAGTGAGAAAATAAAGAGTGGTAATAGAGGGAGAGCAGGTTAAGGGGCATGGTGGATTAGAAACAAAACACTACTAAGGAGGGACAGGGTGGAAAGAAAGAACAAAAGTATATACAGGAGAGAAAATAGAATGGAGGGAAATACAGAACTGTAATTATAACCATGAATGTGAATAGGATGATCTTTCCAAAAAAAAAAAAAAAACTGAAGCAAATAGAAGAGTGGATAAAAAAACAGAATCCTACAATTTGTTGTTAGCAAGAAACACATTTGAAACAGAAAGGTACATAAACTAAAGATAAAAGGCTGGAAGAAAATTTATTATGTTTCAATCAAAGCAAAAAAAAAAAAAACAAAACAAAACAAAGGTAGCATTTCTGATCTCAGATGAAGCGAAAGTAAAAACAGATCAAATTAAAATATATAAGGAAAGAAATTAAAAAGACTACCATAGACAATGAAGTAGTATCTGTACCAAAAAGCTATGCACCCACTGGTACAGCATCCAAATTCTTAGAGAAGTTAAGCCAATTTTAGAAGAAATAGATAGCAAAACATACTATTGGGGGACCTCAACCGCTCCCTCTCAAATTAGATGAATCTAAACACAAAATAAACAAGAAAGAAACTAGGGTGTCTAATAGGATGTTACAAAACTTAGATATAATAGAACTCTGGAGAAAATTGAATAGGGATAGAAAGGAATGCATCCTTTTCTCAACAGTATGTGGCACCTACCCACAAATTGAGCATATTAGGGTATAAAAGCCTCACAATCAAGTACAAAAAAGCAGAAATAGTAAATGCTTCCTTTTCTGAACATGATGCAATAAAAATTATATTCAATAAAGGGCTAGGGAAAGATAGACTAAAAACCAGTTCTAAATTAAATAATCCAATTCAAAAGAATTAACTGGTCAAACAACAAATCAGGGAAACAAACAAAAAATTTGTGCAAGAGAATGACAATAATGAGAGAACATGTCAAACCCTGTGGGGTAGCAGTCAAAACAGTTCTTAAGGGAAACTGTTATATCTCTAAATACAAGTTACAAGAATAAAAGAGAGAAAGAGAAATTGGGCATACAACTAAAGAAACTAGAAGAACCATTTTAAAAAACCTCAAATGAATACCAAATTAGAAACTGATAATCAAAGAAGAGTTAACAAAATTGAGACTAAGAAAACTTTTGAACTAATAAATGAAATTAAAAGTTGTTTTTTTTTTAAAAGCCAACAAAATAAACAAATCTTTGGTTAATTTGATTAGAAAAAGGAATTAATAAAACCAAATTACCAGTATCAAAAATGAATAGGGTGAACTTAACACTCATGAAGATGAAATTAAAGCAATGATTAAGAGTTATTTTATTTTGACCAACTATGTGCCAACAAATCTTTCTATGTAAATTGCCCAGATTAACAGAAAAGAAAATAAATTACTAACAAAGTCCCCATTTTAGAAAAAGAAATTGAACAAGCCATCAATAAACTTCCCAGGGAAAAAATCTCCAGGACCATACAGATTTACAAGTGAGTTCTACAAATCATTTTAAAAAAATTAACTCCCATACTATGCAAACTATTTGGAAAAATAGATAAGAGTCCTGCCAAATTCATTCTGACACAAATATGGCACTGGCACCTAAACCAGGAAGAGCCAGAAAGAGAAAGAAAATTACAAATCAATCTTCCTAATGAATAGTGATGCAAAAATTTAAATTAAAATATTAGCAAAGAGATTACAACTTCACAACAGGATAAAACATTATGACTAAGCGAGATTTATGCCAGGAATACAGGGCTGCTTCAATTTCACCAAAAAAAAAAAAAAAAGATTGCCATAATTGATCATATCAATAACAAATTAACAAAAATCATATGATAATCTCAATAGATGCAGAAAAAGCTTTTGAATATATGCAGCACCCATTCCTATTAAAAACATTATAGAGGATACGGAAAAAGGGAGTTTTACTTACAATTATAGGCAGCATCTATCTAAAATCATTAGTAAACATTATTGGTAATGGGAGAAGCTAGAAGCATTCCCAATAAATTGAAGAGTAAAACAAAGATGTCCATTATCACCACTATTATTCAATATTGTTCTAGAAATGTTGACTTTCACAATAAGAAAATAAAAAGGGGGGAAGGGAATTAAAATAAGCAATGAGGAGATAAAACTAACATTCTTTGCAGATGATACTTAGATATACTTATATATTTAGAGATATACTAATATACTTAGAGAATCCAAAAACTTCCTGGAAACATTTCACAGATTTAGCAAAGTCACAGAATATAAAATAAACCTAGAAGAATCTTAAATATTTCTATATGTTATTAAGAAAAACCAGAGATAAAAGATAAAGCAAGAGATAAAAAAAATCCATTTAAAATAACTGTAGACAAAAATTTATGTATTTGGGTGTTTACCTGCCAAGAAAAACCCAGGAATTATATTAACACAATTATAAAACACTTCCAACACAAATAAAGTCAGATCTAAACCTTTAAAAAGAATCAAGTGTTCATAGGTAAGTTGAGCTAATTGTTCTACTTGTTTAGTGACGTACCAATCAAAGTGCCAAAAAAAACTACAGAACTAGAAAAAAATAATTGCAAAATTCATCTGAAAAAACAAAAACTAAAGACTATCAAGGGAATTCACAAAAACAAACAAACAAAAAATGCTGGCCTAGCAGTACCATACCTAAAATTCTATTATAAAGTCATAGCCAAAAAAAGAAGAACAAGAACATATTGTTGGTGGAGTTGTGAAATGATCCAATCATTGTGGAGAGCAATTTGAAAATAAGCCCAAAGGACTATAAAACTGTGCAAACCTTTGAGCCAGCACTGAATCTAGGGCTTGGGTCTGTATTTCAAAGAAATCATAAAGGAGGGAAAAGGATCCATATGTGCAAAAATGTTTGTAGCTGTTATTTTTGTGTTGGCAAAAAAATGGAAAATGAGTAGATGCCCATTAATTGGGAAATGACTAAATTATGGTATATGAAAATAATGGAATATTATTGTTTATAAAAACAATGAACTAGCTGATTTTAGAATGGCCTGGAAAGACTTAAGCAAATTGATGCTGAGCAAAACAAGCAGAACCAGGAATACATATATACAATAAAAGAAAGATTGTGGAATGATCAAGTATGAAAGATTTAGTTTTTCTCAGTGGTTCAGTGATCCAAAGCAATTCCAATAAACTTTGGATGGAACATGCCATTTGCATCTAGAGAGAATCAATAAATGTTATGTTCATTTTTCCCCTTCTTTTTCTTCTGTTTTATTTTTGTCTCATGGTTTATCCTTTTTCTTCTGATTATTCCCTCTCAACATGACTCATAAGGGAATATGCAAAAAAAATTTTTTTAAAGAATGAACAAATATTGTAATTTATCACAAATAAGTAAATAAACAAGTGGGGAAGGGAAGTGGGGGGGGGGAGAGTGTACATGGGAGATAGACCTCATATTTATAATACAAAAAGCCCTGGACAGACAAAACTATGATTGCTTCCAATCTACTATCTATACCATGTTATGCACAATTAGGATTACTAATTAGATCAGATAGAAAATTATTTCAAATGAGAAACTTTAAGCAATTTCTATTTGATCAGATAGATAACAGACTCTGACTATGTCAGGAAATTTAGGAGCCCTATCTTGCTTTCTTATACCTGGCACACACAGACACAACCAACTGTATAATTCTCCTACTTGTGGCATAGTGTCAGGAAATCAGGAAGGCCTGAATTTTAATTTGAATTTTGATATTTACTTGCCATGAGATCCTGGGAAAACAAATTAAGTTCTTGTTTGTTTAAAACAAAGGAAGTGCTTTGCATAGCAATTGGTATATTATAAATGCTATATAAATTCACATTTTCTTCCTTTCATACTCATCCTCTTTAATTTAAAAAAAAAAGTCAGTCCTTTCTTGTAGTCATTATTCAGTTTATCAAACACTATGCTATGCTACTGCTTCTGCTTTTATTTTTTTTACTGCTTTTATTTGCTTCTGTACATTATGAATCTATCTGCCCCACCATTTAAACTCTGGTTTATTTGGTTTTCAAATAGCATAAAATCATTTTTAATGATTGCTGCTTTGTAACACAATTTGAGACCAAGGAATAGATGATAATTTTTTTGTACTGGCCTTTTACTTTTTAGCCTTAGGACTTTTATCTTTTTTTTTCTTTTGTGTGATTATTTTAGCCTTAGTACTTTTATCTTTTTTCTTTTGTGTGATTATTTGCAAAAGAAATGGTGTATGGGGTCAACTTGCTATTTCGTTGGCATAGAAAACTACTAGTAAGAAAGCTCTCTTTAGCCATATGGAGCAGAATCACTTTTCAATTTATAATCTTAATAAACCCACTAAGGAAACTTCCTAAGATGACTGAGCAATTACATAAACTCATCCATTTTTCCGGAATTGTATACTAAATAGGTTTCAAATGATGTTTTTTAATCAAAATCTACATAACTCAAGAAAAATTCACCACATCCTACCTTATAGCATAAACAAGTCACACACACACACACACACACATTATGTATGTGTGTGTGTATGTAAATATATATATATATATATATATATATATATTACAATAATATTCCATTACCTTAAAGTACTACAACTTGTTCAGGCATTCCCCAATTGATGGGTATCCATTCTTTTTCTAATTCTTTGCTATTATAAAAATAGCTGCTATAAAATATTTTTTGCATATGCATGTCCTTTTCCTTTCTTTATGATTTCCTTGGGATACAAATCCAGTAATGGCAATGCTGCATTAAAGGTTATGCACAGTTTTATAGTGCCCTTTCGGTGTAGTTCCAGATTGCTCTTCAGAATAATTGGATAATTTCACAACTCCACCAACAATGCATTAGTATCCCAGTTTTCCCATATCCCTTCCCACATTTATGATTATCTTTTCTTATCATGTTAGCCAATCTGAAGTGTGAGATGATTCCTCAGAGTTGTTTTAATTTGTATTTCTCTTATCAATAGTGATTTAAAGCATTTTTCACATAACTATAAATGGCTTTAATTTCCATCTGAAAATTGTCTGTTCATATACTTTGGCCATTTATCAATTAGGGAATGCCGTGAATTCTTAAAAATTTGAGACAGTTCTTTACATAGTCTATATATGAGACCGTAATCAGAAACATTGGTTGTAAAGATTTTTCCTCAGCTTTGTACGTCCCTTTTAATCTTTTTCTGCAAAACCTTTTTAATTTAATGTAATCAAAGTTGTCCATTTTTACTTTCATAATGTTCTCTAGTTCTTCTTTGGTCCTAAATTCCTCCCTTCTACACACATCTGATAGGTAAATTATCTCTTCTTCTCCTATTTTGTTTATGGTATCATCCTTTATGCTTAAACCATGTATCCATTTTGACCTTATTTTGGTATAGGGTGTGAAATGTAGGTCTGTACCAATTTTATGACATATTATTTTCCAATTTTCCTAACAATTTTTGTCAAATAATGACTTCTTATTCCAGAAGCTAGAGTTGGGGATTTATCAAATGCTAGAGTGCTATAGGCCTTATTATGTCGTGGGTATTCAATCTATTCAATCAATCCACCACTCTATTTGTTAGCCAGGGCCAAGTGGCTTTGCTGCCTGCTGCTTTATAATATAGTTTTAGGCTTGGCACTGCTAAACCAACATCCTTTATATTTTTTTTTTCATTATCTCCCTTGATATTCTTGACTTTTTGTTTTTCCAGGTGAATTTTGTGGTTATTTTTCCTAGTTCTATAAAATAATATTTTGACAGTTTGATTGATATGGCAGTGGATCAATTTAGGCAGAATTGTCATTTTTATTATATTAACTCAGCCTAGCCATGAATGATAGATATTTTTTTCCAATTGTTTAGATCTGATTTTATTTGCGTGAGAAGTGTTCTTCAATTGTGCCCATATACTTCTTAGATTTGCCTTGGCATGTAAATCCTAAGTATTTTAATCTATAGTAATTTTAAATAGAATTTCTCTTTCTATCTCTTGTTGGGCTTTGTCAGTAATAAATAGAAATGCTGATGATTAGTATGGGTTTATTCTATATCCTGCAACTTTGCTGAAATTGGAAATTTTTTCCAGTAGGTTTTTGGATGATTTTCTAAGATTCTCTAAGTATATTATCATATCATCTGTAAAGAGTTATGATTCCTTTCATTTCCTTTTCTTTTGTTATTGATAAAATCAACATTTCTAGTACAATTTTGAATAGTAGTGATAATGGACATCCTTGTTTCACCCCTGATCTTTTTCGGAATGCATCTAGTTTCTCTTCATAACAAGCCTGCTGTAAGGTTTAGATAACTAATGCTTTATCCTCTGCTCTCTACTGTTTTGTAGGAATGAAGATTGTATTTTGTCAAAAGATTTTTCTGCATCTGTTGAGATTATCATATGAGTTTTGTTAGTTTTGTTATTAGTATGGTCAATTATGGCAATAGTTTTCCTGATACTGAACCAGCCCTGCATTTCTGGGTTAAATTCTACTTGATCATAGTGTATTATCCTGCTGATAAATTGTTGTTATCTCTTTGCTAATATTTTATTTAAAATTTTTACATCAATATTCATTAGGGAGATTGGTTTGTAATTTTCTTTCTCTGTTTTGGCTCTTTCTAATTTAGGTATAATTATCATATTTGTGTCATAGAAGTAACTTGGCAGTACTCCTTTATCTATTTTGTATATAATTTATGTATTATTGGAATTAATTGTTCTTTAAATGTTTAGTAGAATTCATTTGTGAATTCATCATGCCCTGAAGATTTTTTTTAGAGAGTTCATTAATAACTTGTTCAATATCTTTTTTCTTACTAAAATTGGGTTATTTAAGTATTTTATTTCCTCTTCCTTTAACCTAGGCAATTTATCTTTTTTAAATATTGATCCATTTTGGTTAGATTGTCAGACTTGCTGCCATAACATTGCACAAAATAACTCCTAATTATTGCTTTAATTTCTTTTTCACTGGCAGTGAGTTCACCCCTTTTATTTTTGATGCTGATGATTTGTTTTATTTTTCCTTTTTCTAATCAAGTTGGCCAAAGATATATCTATTTTGTTACTTTTTTTGTAAAACCAACCCTTAGTTTTGCTTCTTTGTTCAATAGTTTTCTTAATCTTTATTTTATTAATTGCTCATTTGAGTTTCAAATTTTCTACTTTGGTATTTAATTGGGGGGTTTTAATTTGTTATTTTTCTAGCTTTTTTATTTGCATGCTCAATTGATTTTCTCTATTTAATTTACATAGCTATTTATAGATATAAAATTTCCTCTATGAACTTCTTTGGCTGCATCTCATAAGTATTGGTATGTTGTCTCATTATTGTAATTTTCTTGGATGAAATTATGGATTGTTTCTGTAATTTGTTGTCTGGCCCCATTCATTCTTTAGAATTAGATTGTTTGATTTCCAATTGGCTTTTTGGTCTATCTTTCCCTGGCCCATTATTGATTTTTTTTTTTTGCATTGTGTTCTGAAAAGGAAGCATTTACTATTTCTGCCTTTTTGTATTTGACTGTGTTTTGTGCCCTAATATATGGTCAATTTTTGTGTAGGGTTGATGTACTCCAGAGAAAAAGGTGCATTCTTTTCTATCCTTTTTAACTTTTTTCCAGAAGTCTATCATACCTAGGTGTTCCAGGATGCTAATAATCTCGCTAGTTCCTGTCTTGTTAATTTTGTGGTTAGATTTGTCTGGTTCTGAGAGGGGAATGTTGAGGTCCCCTACTAGAATAGTTATGCTGTCTATTTCTTCTCATAAATGGCTTAAAATTTTCTCTAGTAATTTGTCTGCTCTACCACTTGGTGCATACACATTTACTTTTGTTTCTATATCATAATTTACTTTATCTGTATATACTATACACTTTATCAAGATATACTTTACTTCCATATGTCTTTTAATAAGATCTATTTTTATTTTTGTTTTGTTTAAGATCGGAATTACTATTCCTGCTTGTTTTACTTCAGCTGAAGCGAAATAAATTTTGTTCCACCCTTTTACCTATACTCTATATGTATGGCTCTGTGTCAAATGTGTTTCTTGTAAACAACATATTGTAGGATTCTGTTTTTTAATCCATTCTGCTATTTGATTTCATTTTATGGGAGTGTTCATCCCATTCACATTAACAATCATGATTACCAGCTCTGTATTTCCCTCCATCCTATTTTATCCCCTGTATATACTTTTGTTTTCTCTTTCCACCCTGCCTGTCTTGTTTTTTTTTAAGTCTTGTTCGGTCCACCTACTACCTTTTCTCTTCTCAAGTCTTCTTCCTTCTCTTCTTAGAGGTTTTTTAACTAACTCCACCCAATACTTTATGCTCTGTAAATCCTTCCCCTCTCCTCTTACCTTTTTTCCTACTCTTTCTGATCTTCATTCTATTCTGTCCCTCCATTTTCTTTTCCTCTTTCTCCTCCTATTTCTTTATAGGATTAATTTAATTTCTATACCTATCTGAATGACTGAATCATTCCCTCTTAGAGCCAAGGATGATAAGATCAAACTTCAGAGAATTGGCCCCTTAATTGTAACAAGTCTTTTAAACTTCTTGGTGTGAACTAATTGTCCCATTATGCCTTCTCCTTCTCCTTTTCCCATCCCTCATATCAGAGTCTATTCACAAATATATCCTCATTCCATGCCATAACCTACTTTGTCTGCTACAATGTCAAATATAATTCTCAAGAGATACAGATTTTGTTTTCTTATCGAGGATTGTAAACAGTTTGACATTTAAATATATATTTTCCTTTGTTTAGCTTTCTATGGGTCTCTTCCGTCCTATGTTTGTAGATTTTTTTGTTTAGTTCTGTGTTTTTTTTCAATAGAAATGATTGAAAGTTTCTTACTTCATTGAAGCTCCATCTTCTGCCCTGAAAGATGATGATGAATTTTGCTGGGTAATTGATTCTAGGTTATAATCAACCCCAGGTCCTTTGCCTTCTGGAATGTGATATTCCAGGCTCTCAGATCATTTATTGTAGATCCTGGTTAATCCTGACTATTGCTCCTTGATATTTTCATTGTTTTTGTCTGGCAGCTTGCAGTATTTTTTCCTTGACATTATTTTTTTTGGAGTTTCACAACAATGTTCCTTGGGGTTTTCCTTGTGGGACCAGAGTTGATCAATGGATACTTTCAATTAGTAATTCCTCCTCTCTATAATATTGGGGCAGTTTTCTTTAATGACTTCTTTTTTTGGCCATGGCCTTTAGGTAGGACAATAATTATTAAATTGTCTCTTCTAGATCTATTTTCTAGGTCGACTGTTTTTTTTTTTTTTTCCCAATGAGGTATTTCACATTTTCTTCTACTTTTTCTTCTTTTTACTTTGTTTGACTGATTCTTGCTGTCTCACAAAGTCATTAGTTTCCATTTGCCCTGTTCTAGTTTTTAATGTATAAATTTCTTCAGTTAGCTTTTGTATCTTTTTCCATTTGGTTTATTCTACTGTTTAAATAGTTGTTTTCTTCAGACAAGTTTTTCCTTCCTTTTCCAAACTGTTGACTCTTTCATGAATATCTCTCATTTCTTTTCTCACTTTTTTCTTCCTCTCTTATTTGCCTTTTGAAGTATTTTAAGACCATTTCCAATAGCCCTCTTTGGTCTTGAGATCAATTTATCTCACTCTTTGAGATCTCTTCTGTTGACATTTTTCCTTTTGTGAATTATTGTTTTGGTCTGCTCTGTCACCATAGTCATTTTCTATGATCAATGTTCTTTTCTGTTTCTTGCTCTTTTTCTTTCCTTTTCTTTTGGTATTTCTTTTTTTTTTTTAACTTTTAAGGTCAAACTTTGCTCCTGGGATAAAGTGGGTGCTGTTGCCAAACTTCTTATGCATCTCTGATTCTTGACTTTGAGCATAGGGGCCCTTTGTGTTTATAAGGGGTAGCTTTGCCAGCTCTTTTCATGAAACAGCCTGGTTTTCCAGAGTTTGTCTTATGAGCTGGGACTGAAAGCTGCCTCCCTAATTTGGTCCTCTACTGAGTCAGGATCTTAGTTGCTGCTTTGCTATGATTAAGACTCTCTCACCAGCTTTCCCAGAGTCTATATGATCTGGACTGAACACCCCTTTCACCCTAGTGAAACTGACCTTTCTTGAAGTTTTTTTTTTTTCAGTCTATCTTGAGCTGAAGAATGGTTTCATTCCATTAGACTCTGTTCAGAGGCTTGGTTTTATGTGTTTTTTTAAGGGAAACTGGGAGAGCTTAATCAGTTTCTTGACTTTACTTCTCAGACTTGACTCTGCCTCCTTGAAATTTTTGATTAATTTATTAGGCCTCTGTTTTCTCATCTGTAAAATGGGAGATCGTCTTACAAGCTTGTGGATTCTTTTCTGGATTGGTCCACAATATAAGCATCCACATTTTGGCATCCTATAATAGCTCCTGATTTCTCTCTTTTATGTCAAACTAACAAGATACATATTCATTCCTAAAAAGAGTATGGTTTTCCTTTACTGGTTTTTATCTCATGATTACACAAATAGTATCTATTATTAAAATAAACATACCTCTGAGATATTATGGATTTGGTTCCAGACCACTGCAATAAAGTGAATATTTCAATAAAATGAGTTGCATGAATTTTTTGGTTTCCCAGTTCCTATAAAATTTATATTTGTGCTACACTGTAATTTATTAACTATGTAATAGCATTATGTCTAAAACAACCTTACCTTAGTTAAATGTACATACCTTAGTTAAAATATTTTATTGCTAGGAAATGCTAACCATTATCTGAACATTTAGTGAGTTTTAATCTTTTTGATGATGGGGTTTCTTGCGTCACTATTTATGATTGTTAACTGGTTAGAGTAGTAGTTGCTGAAGGCTTAAGTGTTTGTAGCAATTTCTTAAAATCAAACAATGCTTGCCAGATATTTTGACTCTTTCTTTTACAAAATTCTTCTCTGTAGCATGTAGTGCTGTTTGATTGCAGTTCACCAGTATTGTATCTTCTTTCAAAACTGGAATCAATGCTCTCAAAATCTGCTGCTGCTTTATTAACTAAGTTTATGTAACATTCTTCAATTTTGTGGTTTCTCTGGGAATAGGGAAGCCTAAAGAAAAGGAGACAAATGGGGCAGGGGGGACAGCCACACATGATGGGAAAGTCAGAACATAAACATTTATTGATTAAGTTATCATCTTATATAGTCACAGTCCTTGACCTTCCCTCCCCCAAATTACAATGATTATACCAAAAATCATTGATCACAGATGATCCTACCAGACACAATAATAATGAAAAAGTTTTAAATACTATGAGAATTGCCAAAATGTGACAGAGACATGATGTGAGCACATGCTGTTAGAAAAATGGTACCAATTAGACTGGCTTGCTACAAATCTTCATTTGGTAAAAAGGGAAGGAAAATACCATATCTATGAAGCACAGTGATGTGAAGCACAATTAAATGAGGTTTGTATTATCCAACTAAATTCTCTACTTATTCAGAAAGCCTTTTCCAACTCTCCTTAATTATAGTGGTTTTCTTCTATTATTTTCTATTTTCCCCGAATATATACAATACATACATATAGATACACACACATATACACACACGTGTGTTTGTGAGACAGACAAATACAGAGAGACAGAGACAGAGACACAGAAAGAAAGCATTTATAAGATAGTCATTCTTACCACTTTTTCAAGTACAGCTCTTAGCACAGTATTTAGCACATAGAAGGGACTAAATAAATATTGATTGGTTATATTTTCCAAAAAATAAAGAACATTAATCCCCAAAATTTTGCTTTATATAAATGTCAACCAATGCTTCAGTATTCATACATTGAGTAACAACTCTATGTATGCAAGGTATAGTGCTATGAAATTTGCAAATTGATAATCACATAAGGCATATCCCTGCCCTTGAGAAACTGTTACACATTTCATTAAGTGGAGGTTGCAAGGGTAGGGGCTATGGAAATGTTCTTAACAGTTGGATTAGCACAATCAATAAATGGAAAATCAATAAATACAGGATATATTTAAGGACTGACTAGCTCAGTGTATGTTGAATATAGAGTATAGTTAAGGCTTCTTAAGCATGAAATTCTCATTTTTGAAATTGATAACTGTTTTTTAATATAAATGGCTTCTTTATAATATTATGTATTTTATTTTATTCATGTAATAAAGCTTATTTTGAAGTGTCCAGATTGATCAAGTAATCTGTTACCAAATAAATGAATAAAGAAAGTGAGACAGAGAGAGATGAAAGAAAGAAAGAAAGAAAGAAAGAAAGAAAGAAAGAAAGAAAGAAAGAAAGAAAGAAAGAAAGAAAGAAAGAAAGAAAGAAAGAAGAAAGAAAGAAAAAGAAAGGAAGGAAGGAAGAAGGGAGGGAGGAAAGGAAAGAAAGAAAGAGAGGAAGGAAAGAAAGAAAGAGAGGAAGGAAGGAAAGAAAGAGAGGAAGAGAGTGAAGGAGGAAGGACAGAAAGAAAGGAGAGAGGAAGGGAGGGAGGGAGGAAGAAAGAAAGAAGTAAGAACCTTTATTATAGAGGGATTTTATAAAGATGGTAAGAGCAAGTAAGGGCCAGACTGTGAAGTTCGTAAGAGGTTTTGAAGACTACTCAAGAGAACACTGGGAAGTACCAGAAATTTTCATGGAGAAGAGAGGCATGATCAGAGTAAAAATTACCTTTGTTGATGATCTATGAAATTATCAATCATTATCTGTTGATGCCTATTCTCAGATCTAAAATCACTTTAAGTACTCTCAATCCAGCCCCATGATATTGCAAAATATCATTTAGGATATTGTACTCATCCACAATGAATAATCTTAAATTATTCATTTTAGAATCCTGAGATATTTTGATAGGACACATACCTTTAAAACATATTTACAATATTCATTTTCCCACTTATCATTAGAATTCAAAATATTCAGGAGTAATTATTCCATTGATTTTTAGACCAGCTCATTCTACAAATGAAACACCTTTTACTTCTGCTCCTTGTCTAGTTCATTGGTTGTATATGTTGGGTACTGAGAGTTCTAGACTGGTGATAAATCATTCATCTATCTTTCAACTGTCAGTAGAGGCTGACAGATTCTTCAAGAAAAAGGAGATAAATTACTGGTCACAGAATACATTCCAGCCACAAGATTTCAGCAGAAATGTGTTTGCCTTTTAAAGGACCTATGAAAAGACTACTAAAGCTATTTTTTACATAGACAATTCATTGAAAGTTCCTCCTAGCATTTCTATTTACATTATTTTTAAAAAAAGTATCATTTTCAAAGTCTGATGGTTATTTTGTTAACATTGAATTATCAGTGTTTTAGAAAAAAGATAAGAATGTTTTAGAAAGGAAGTAGGTTATACTTAACTAACGCTCTTTATGAGTTTGATTATATATGTAATTTTTGTCCCAAAGTCCTTTGGTATGGGACTTTCTCCTCACTGCTGGGAATGAATGATTTCCCCCTCATGCATGCTTAAAGGGGAGTTGAAAAGAAGAAGGAAGCTTTGATTATCGGTTTTCTTTGGGATTCTTCAAGCTTCAAGTCATTTAGGGTGTTTCCAATTTCCAGAAAAAAGATAGAAGATTCCAGTCCTACTTCATATTACTGAAGGAAAAGACTGGGAAGTAATAAAAAGAGCCAACAGTCTGAATAATGCTCTTGATCCCAGCATGCTATGTTAGAGACTTCAGTATTTTTTTTCTCTCTGGGATGAGAACTCTTCTTCTCTCCAGAATGAACTAAATAGACTTGCTTCCAAAGGGAAAGTTTCTTCACTTTATATTGTCTAATATCAATGCATTTAATGTATAATATATTAATATAATATAATGTATAATTGAATAATGATCAGAGCTCATAGTATAATATATTGTATTGTCTATTCCCCTATGTGAATATTCCTTGATTTCTGTTTTGCTATGATTTTGGTAAATGGGCTTCTTAGCTATTTGCTACATATGTTCATTTTGTAACTGGTTTTAAATAAGAAAGGGCAATCCTTGGATATATGGCATAGGAGCCCCTTGTTTTGCCCCATGAGACACAGAGTTCTAAAGTTAGGTTGAATCTTATCATATCTCCTACACTAATGATATTTAATGAAGTAGAAAAATGAAATTTTAATCCAGTACCCCCTCTCTCTGAGAACAGGATGGCCCCTGGTACCCACATTCTCTGCCCCTTCCTAGTAGGAATAAAATTACTTTTGGAAGAAAATGGATGAAGGAGAAGCTAAATAAGTCTATTCTTGCTCTCTTTAAGCTACAGTTGGGATTCTCTCCATGAAATGCTTCCTCTTAGTATATATGACCAATCATATAACACTTGCTAGGAGTAAATGTATTTTATTAGTCAATGGTGGTTTTAAATATAGTGATGATATTAATCTACATCATAAATATAAATTGGTATGCATCTAAAATTCTTTCTGATAACTATTTGTAATGCCCACGTATTTTAAAATCAGACAGAGTCAGGAATTCAGGTTAAGGGAATATCTTCAATCTTTATTCTTTTTGAGGTGAAGGGGGATTGCAATAGCAATGTGAGCAACTGCGACAAGAAGCCAGCCAGCAGTCTCTTTCTGCTTCTCTCTCTGTCTCTCAGCCTCCACCCACCAAAATCGTCATTTCCTATACAAAACATCAGGACTTGAGTGGGCGGGGGCCATTCTTTCTCCAAGCATATATATTAATAGAGTATGGTCCAATTACTATTTAGCCTCATGTGCTTGGGACCTCAGTGCATCAACTCGAGCTTCAGCCCATTACAGCTATTCTCCTCCCTATTGTAGATTGACTCTTTCACAGGGCAACTACTACCCAATGTCCTTAATTTGGGGGTATTCTATCAGTCTACATTTCTAAACCTATACCTGAAAATTCCCCACAAGTGAGATTACCCTTTATGCTCAATAGTCACAATTTCTCTACATCAAAATAATTTATTAAGCTGGCATACTAAGAAAAACGGAAAGCATTCTCCTGTTCCCATAAACCTGGGACTTGCCTTCCCTTCCACAAATATACATAGAATTCATAAAGGAGAGATGACACAAACTTAAGAGTATACTGGCAATGAGGCACACAAGTGGAAAATACATGTAAACAAAACCAGTAATTATCTTATCTCCTTTTTCTCATACTTTAGGGCCCCAATACCCTTTCTTTTCTCACAGAATGCCTACACTGCTCCCTTACCTTTCACACATCCATTTCTGATAAGTTCATCACTCATTTAGAGTTCTTATATTTATTCTTTCTCTTGAATTTTCTCTACATATTTCTCTTGAATCTATAAGAGGCTCTCTTCTCTGCTACTTTTTCATTCCTTATACCTCATTCATAATTGCTGAAATATTACTCTCCAATGTCTTTTGTATCTCCATAGAGAATGTGTATCTCAACTCATGATTTAACTATGATTTAAACTTTCCAGAGCTGATAAACTCTTCAACTATCTCTAAGATTTTATTGACATAGGTTTCTAAAAATCTCCAGGGGTGAAGTAAATCTTTACCAGATAGCACCTTCAAGTCCCATAAAAGTATTATAAGTAATAGATAGTAATTGTAATCTGTTAGCATATTAATATCTCATTGACTCTTTTTCTACCTCTTTCTACACTTCCCTTAATGATATATACTGGTGTAAAGGGAAGTATCCAACCTCCCCTACTATATGTGGGTGCATTTGTTCTGAAATGAATATTCTGAAATATTTTCCCCTCATAATATAAATTTTTAAGATTTCTGCCCAGTGTAACTTTAAGTTAGTTTGTGTACATGATTTTGGACTAGAGCTCTCATTTAAAGCAATCTAACTAGTACATCTTGAAATCATAAAAATATCCTTGATTTTCCTGACTCCATGTCTTTAATCAAATTATCCCATTGTAAGTGAACTGCACTAATAGACATAGCATTACATATCACTGATGCATACTAAGTAAATAAGCAATATTCTACTTTTCTAGACATTTGGGAGCAGGAGAAGATGAAGAATAATGGATCTAAATTTGAGATTTTATTATTATGGAGAAATTCTACCATGGAAATTCCCCGCAGCTATAGTGATCTGAAACTTATGTTAATTAAGATTTGTCTCAATTTGTCCAAAAAGATTAATTGGGTTAATTTGATCATACAGGTAAAGATATGTCACTAG
Organism: Antechinus flavipes; assembly: GCF_016432865.1. Lineage (NCBI taxonomy): Eukaryota > Metazoa > Chordata > Mammalia > Dasyuromorphia > Dasyuridae > Antechinus > Antechinus flavipes. Next base: position 251,148,756 of record NC_067402.1, on the reverse strand, counting down.
TGTATCATAAACTCTGGTCTTTGCAAACCCAAGTTTGATCATCTATCCACTGTGCCTTCTTGAATCTTGTACTAAAATGTTATTCTCTGAAAAAGTTAATATCAATTAATTAATCAAAGTAACTATGATGTTGCAAGCAATTTACTAAGCACTAAGGATACAAAGCTTAGGAGGTAAGAGAGAAACAAAAAACCTCGATCTAAAATGTTTTACAATCAACTGCAGACACAAGCTGTGCATTAATAATATACTAAGTCAATACAAATACCAATTAATATAGTACAAATAATAAACCAAATAAATATAAAATCAGATGGGAAGAGCAGGTTTGAAGATCAAGGAAAATTTTATAGAGCTTAAATATTATTATCCTCAAAGGCCATAATTAACTACAGTATTATCATAAATTGACTGCTTGAACTGGAGCCAGAAAAGTAGAAGTACAATCCAAGACTTTTTTTTTTTTTTTTTACTTGTGATCATTCATTAGTTACTTAAATTCTCAAGAGCATCAGTCCTCACCTCCTTGAATGATGGCAATAATAATAACAGTAATAATGATGATACCTTACTACTATAATTTGGTTATCTTAAAGAAAATCTTTTATAAACATAAAATGGCATTGAAATGTGAGTTATTAGAATAGCATAGCATTATAGGTTGTATTTTTTACTTACAAAGCAAAATAAGTCCAAACTAAAACAGTTCCTTATTTTTTCTTTCATTTGGGAGGATGTAAACTTAATTATAATATAGATGCTATTTTCTTAACTGATTGGGAGAGGGGGAGATGTTGAGAATGGCCAAGGCCATTCTGAAGACTAATACTAGCCAACCTAACCTAACTGCCATCATTCCCAAAGACAGATGGTGAATCTGTCAGCAGTAGCATTCTGTATAACAACAGTCCAGATGCTTTTAAGCTCTCCATGAGAAGCTGTTCCTCCCCTGAAGTGCACCAATGGGCAAGATTCCAGAACAAGATCCCTGAGGCAATTAGCTGTCTCTGAATTCAACTCCAGCTGTCCGGGAAGTCAAATGAATGCAGCTTGTTTGGGTCATATACCATTTAATGCAAAGAGTCTGTTCTATCTTTATCATAAAGGCAGCTTTCTACATTTCCACCTAACTATGTACTAATGAGAAACCAGTGTGACCTTTATAGTTCACAATAGAAACTTTACTACTTTGTTATGGATGAAATATGTTTTATTTGTCAATAAAGGAAAAAAAAAACAGTTGGCATAATAATCATTTGTCTTTTTGTTATTCTGCATCTGTCCATTGCTATGAATAGAAAGCCTAATAAGGCTGATATTTATAGACCTTCAGGTGCAAACTGAGCTCAAGAGAATGTAGAATGCACATCAGACCATTAGTATTAAGGCTTTGTAGTGTCGAGGCCCTTTGTTTAGGCTGATTGTAATATACCATTGAACAAATTTGGTAATATACCATTAAACAAAACTACTAATGGAAGTGAAAGATTATATTATCCAAAACAATGTTAATTGTAAAGAAGAAAAAAAAATCCTAAGAAAGATTATAGGGAAATTATGCTATAATATACATATGGATATGAATTTATAATATTCACAAAACAACATTGGGAGCAAACTAAAAATTTGTGAAATGGGTAAACAAAGCATGGTACATACTTGGTGTAGAATATTGTGTTGGCATAAACAAATCAATATTAAATGGTGGTCCTGCAGTAGAAAGACTACTGTCTAAAATAAAACTGTCTGACTTGAATCCATAACTCTATTACTGACTATACCCAGTGACATTGAGTAAGCTCTTCTGTATCTGGGCCTGATGATTTTTCATCATTAAAATGAAAGGGTTCAAATAGATGATCTCTGAGTTTCCCTCCAATTCTAAATTTATGATTATATGAAAGTGCTTATAGACTTACCACTAGTCTTGAAGTTCACAAGACTTGTCTTTGAATCTTGACTTTATCCCCAACTATCTGTAGGGACTTAAGTGAATTAAAAATATATCTTCCTTTCACTATATTATGAGTATGAAGTGAAGTTTTATGTATAAAAATGTAAGTCATTAAAGCATCATTTTAAGCAAAGTAAGAAGGTAGTGAACCACACCCCACACTAGTCATTGGTTTTACATACTTGGAGCTCCTGGATTGCAGTTTTCTAAAAGTAAGAAGTGCCTACTGTATAATTTCCTAATATTACAAACCAGGAGGGAAGGATAAGTCATTTTAAGAAATTTCAATTTGATGAGAAAAACATAGAGACAGACAGAAGGCCAGAGAAAGAGAGAGAGAGAGAAATAGACAGAAAGACAGACAGAGAGACAAACAGACAGACAGACATAGAGAGTAGACAGTGTGAGAAACTAAAGATTTGAGAAAAGATTCAGTATTGGAAAATGAAAAGAACAGATTAGTAAATCTATTATTAGATGTAAAACTAAGTATAAAGATACGTTTTGAAACAGAAGACCTTTTCATACAGGAAAGTACAAGGGGGCAATAAATTCAGAAGACTTTATATCTCAATATATTCTGATGCACACTGATTCTGAGAAAGTCATTTAGTCCTTGAACCACTCTGCACTTACTATTCTAATCAACTGAGTACATAGTGAAGAGTTCCTGCAATATTTTTTCTCATAGAGTTACAATGGAAAGTAATTGACATACTTTAAAGGAGTATATATAAAAATAATAGCTTCTGGTTATGCTATTAGTCTTATTATAACTATATACATATATATATACATTATACATATATATTCTATATCAGCATCAGATAATCAAAATGTATGATGGGATAAAGTTAGAAATGATCACAGGTCAAGTTGCTATCCTCCTATTATCTTTTTAAGTTGAATTATTTCTAGATTTTGTAAAAATGGATAATGCTCCATTTGCTCCAAAATGCTACTTTGCATAATAATGATGAACCATTAACAAAGATAACAGACACCAATAATCTCTAGAGTAGTTCAGAAAAATAAATTTTAAAAAATAATACGTGAAGATCTTTAAATGGACAAAGATTAGAGGTGGGAGAATTCACAAGAATATAGGTAATTTTTAAAAATTATACCATACTTTTCAAAAAACAATGGATCATCTGAAAAAGAGCCTTGGAGATTGAACTTCAAATGCAGTTGGAAATTAAAGGAACAATATAAAAACAAAATTAAAAAGAACCACACAAATGGAAGCACACTCATTATCTTTGCAAGACTAAGCAATTATCTTTAAAATCAGAATTCATGTGACAGGAAGTATTCTCAATGAAACACACATTAAAAAAAAAAAAAACTACATAGCCTGCACAATCATACAGAAATGATATTTTCTATGCATTTTAGCGTAAAGAAAATGTAAGAAAGATTTTTTTAAGGCAGATACTGGATTGAATTCCAAAATTCTGAAAGTAGTCAGGGGTGAGGATGGGTGAAAATCATTGATAATAGTTATATATCCTTGTTGGTTTTCTATACTTAAATTCACAGTGATCAAAAGAACCCAGTGATGATAAAAAAAAGTGGTACAGAAAAATAAACAAAACAAATGAATGAATGAATAAAAAATGTGTGTGTTCTCCACTTACTAATACAAATAATTTTAAATAACCTTTTATCTGCAGGATGCATTATCAAAGCAAGAATTCTTTTGTACATATTTTCAATTTTATATGTTTGGTAATATTTCTCTCATTTATTGAGAATTGAGGTACACAGATTTTTTAAAATCTAAATTTAAATAGAAATTTCATTTTGAAGACAGAAGGAAGGATCCACAAGTCTCATTATTAGTCTAAAAATTTATGCAAAATGAATATAACTTTATTAGAATGTGTACTTCTTAATTATTGCCATTGTTGTTGTCTCCTTCTTATCATTCTCTTCCCTGGAATGAATTCAGATAAGAACTGTCCAATGGCAAGCTAGCTTACTACTATTTTGCCTTTATATTATAAATTACAGAATATGCTATAACTCATTTCACTTCTTTTTGTAATAAAATAAACAGATTATGATATATGCTCATCATCATCAGCTCAGCTAAAAAACCTCATTAAAATGCCAGTAGAATTTAAGATGATGTTAATAAAATTATCTTATTCTGCTTCCATATAATTTTAATTTCTTCTGTCTGTCTCCATTTTAATACAAATTTGATTTTTTTATTTTTATTCATAGATTGAAAATTATTAATATTTTTATGGAAGTGTCTATTAAAATATTGCTCTTAAATTTTTATGAATTAATATTATGTCCAGGAAATTATGGTTAAGTTTATCTGTAATAATGATCCAACTCAATTGTAGTTTAATTGTTAAATTTTCAATATTATTTTATTAGTATATTTCTGCTTTTATTGTTGCCTGTCCATTTATGAAAAATCATGGACTTCTGATTTATACTTCTAAACACCAGATTAAATCTTACTAGATATTCTGACAATGTTAAGAATTTTTTTAGTCTACAATGAAGTGTCACATACTCACCATCATTTTCTTGTGAATGACCTTCATTAGGAAGTCTAGATTCAATATTACAATAATCTTTTTCCTCCCTCTAGGCCAATGTGGCTCATATAGAGACAATGATAGGATGAGTCACTGTCTTCTCATGTTGTTCTATATCGAATGTTTTATAATTTATTACACAAATGGACAAATTAATTAAATCTAGCTGAATGAAGTTCTTGTTATAAACGTATTCTCTTTAAACCTATTGAAAGCATGCTTGGCACAGTTCCAGTGACATACAGGAATGATGCTTACATTATCCTCATCTCACATGACTTTGATCTACATGAAAAGTTTCTATATTTTAAACACTTTTATCTTCTCCCAAAGATTTAGAAGATGATGAGTTTTTAGCATGAAAACATCTATTAAAATGTTAGTTTGTTTTTTAATCAATTATATATATCCAGATGATTTTAAATAATTACTCATTTTGTAAAATATAAAAATATTAAAGTCTCATGCAAAATTTTTTCACCAGATCATCCTAAGAATTTGGTAATTGCTACTGCCAGTGCTTAGAATCTGTAATGTGTTGATTTTGGATTTTCTTTTCTTTTTTTTTTTTGATATTTATTGTTTTCATACTCTTCTCTGACATTACCAAGATGTTCTCTGATGATACCAGACATAATCTGATATTGACCATCATCTCATACCTAGACTTCTGCAACAACTAGATGGTTGGTTGGTATGCTTGTAACAGGGTTCTCCCTACTCTAGTCCATTCTTCATTCATTTGTCAAACTAATCTTCCAAAAGTTCAGATCCAACTTGTCATTCCCAATTGCTCCCTGTGTCCTTTAGGACATTATGAAATCTTCTGTCTGGCATTCAAAGCTCTTCATACCACCACTCACCCAAACATTCTAGTCTTCTCGCATCTCATACCCAACTATGTACACTGCAGTCTATTGAAGCTGAGCTGAGCTCACCTGAACCACTCCATCTCCTGATTCTCATGTATGTCTTCCCTGCCTGGAAGATTTTATCTCTTCATTTCAGAAACTGGCCACTCTCACTCTATCCAAAGAAAAAGTTCAAGTTAGAATTTTTTTTTCTATTTTTCATCACTATTGTTAGTCTAGGAAAAAAAAAAATGATCACTTTTGTTAAGTGGGAGAGGAGTGGCTCACTCTACATATCCTAGTCATCATCCTTCCCATCAAATGCCAGTTTCATAAAAGAATACACATATATAGGAGCAGCTAGATGGTGCAGTGGATAGAGTACCAGCCTTGAAGTCAGGATGGCCTGAGTTCAAAGCTGGTCTCAGTCACTTAACACTTCCTAGTTGTATGACCCTGAGCAAGTCACTTAACCGCAATTGCCTCAGGGGAAAAAAAGAATACACATATACAGAATAGTCTGCACATATATCCCCTACACACACACACACACACACACCCTTCATTGGCAGGACCAAATAGAATGAGAATATATCAATATATAGTATAGATAGATAAATATAGATATCTAGATATCCATATATCTATATCTATCTTTATATCTATATCTATAGTGAAATTTGCTCTTCCATTGGGAATAAGATATCTAAAGTCAGCCAAAAGAGAATAATTGACCTCTCACTCAAAGGTAAATTCCCCCATTTTCCTAGTGCAAGAATTTCATATTATAGACATGATCTCTATATAGTCTTCTTCTAAGAATCTTTCTTTTCCTTCAGAGGACTGTCTTTTCTCTCTTGAAGCTAGAAGAAAGAAGACCAGGATCTCTCACCAATTCCTCCACACAAATAGAAAAATATCACTTAATAATCAATCACCACTAAGAAGAAAGGAAATGAACTTTGAGCTATAAGTTAAAATAGTTTTGTTTGCATGTTTGTTTTTCAGTTCCAACTGAAAGGGGGAAGTTGAAGTGGGATTGGACATCTTAATTTTGCATAAGTAAATATTCAACAGTTTATGGAGTTTGTATTTGTTCCCACTCCCCCAGTTCAGTAACTAATGATCAATCTGCCTCTAGTGAATAAAACTTCCAATTGCTCCATAGGCTAGACAATATCTAAAAGTTTTTCTGTTATCATTTTCTCTGGGTTAGTCCTCAATTTCTCCTTTGCCATGACACCCAGAAAGAAATAGCTTACTTTTCTTTCTTATTCCAAACTTATGTAAGTCTCTCTAAGTTCCAATCACATCCTCAGTTTGTGATATTTTCTCCATTTTTTCCTGGGGCGGGGGGAATGGATGAAAAAGAAAGATTTAGGGTTAGGGTTAGATTTTTTTCCCCCTTAACCTGAATTCCTGACTCTGGCTGATTTTAAATACACAATCATCACATGTATATCTCTTTATTCATTTTGTTTGTTGTTCTTTATAGAACTATAATATTTCCTTATATTCCTTTACTATTATTTATTTACTCTTTTTCCAATCAGTGAATATCTGCTTTATTTCTAGGTCTTTTCTATCTGCCAAATTATAATGATATAAATATTTGGGGCATTTTGATCCCTGGGCTAAATATCTCAGAGTTGACTCTATGGTTAAAGGGTAAAAATAACTAATTCATTTTGTTTTCATAATTCCAGATGGCATTCCAGGTTGCTGTTCCTATTCACCAATCTCTCAAGAAATTATTGATACACCCATCTTTAAATAACAATTTCTCATATTTTATGATCTTTGTCAATAACTGGGTATGAGGTAAAAGCTCAAAATTGTTTTATTTTTTTGACATCAACAATTTGGACTATTCATTCAAATATTAAATTATTACTGATTTTTCTTGTTTTTAGTTTGTTAAACTTTTTTCTATTTTAAATAGGATTCAGATAGCATTTATGATACTATGATATTCATTTAATTTGAGCACACAGATATAACTTTTATTTTATGTTAAAGTACCATGTAATTTATATTTGCATTTGACATACTTCTTGAGTTCTAAATCCAAGTCTTCTCATTTTAATCATTTTTTTTTAAATCTAAATCTAAACCCTTCCCTCTGAAAAATGAACTATTAGCAATTCAATTTCAAAATGTTTCTGCATACAGAGTACACTAATTCAATAGTCAAAACTATGCCAAAGCGATTAGTAGGAATGGTATACCAATCTCCATCAAAAAATTTCCTGACACGCTGCCCAGGATGAATAAAAACAGTGGACAGCTTGCCACAGTGAGATATCCTGACCCCCATCTTCTACAGGGAAAAGCCCCAACATCTGTTACAGTATATAAATAAAGGCAGGTAGTGAGGTATTAAGGGATGCTTCACAGAAAAGAATCTGAACTCCTAAGGAGAAAAAAAAGTCACAAAAGTGGCTCTTTTGCAAAAAATACAAATATATTTCAAGTGACAAGGCAATGACTACAGGATATACTAGATGTACCAAATATGCATATTACAAAGCCTGATTATAGGGTGAGGATCAATGTAGATGTCAGAAGACCATAGAACACTGAAGAACAATATGAAAAGTAGAGACAAATTTAGAAAAGAACCTGTATGTATCTGCAAGACATTTTCCCAGTGAAAACATATATAAGGAATGATCTCAGAGCAATATTTAAACATAAATCAGGACTGAAGACCTGAAATTTGGACTCACATCTTGTTTAATTAGCTCTAATAATTGGATTAAATTGTTTTGATTGAAAACTTATAGTAGGATAAATAAAATCTCCCAAAGCACCCAACTTTTGGAAAGTTCTTGGTTAAGAGGCTTTTCTTTCCATCATGTCTAAAATTTTCTCTCAGCAATGTCCTCATTACTTTTATTTCTTTCCTCTGGGACCAAGTGAAACAGTTTAAGTCTTCATTCACTTGACAGTCCTTCAAATATTCAAAGAAAGGTAACATATAGTCCAAAATCTTCAGTTTTTAAGGTATATATGTTCAATTGTTTCACCCTTATTTTTATGGTTTTTGGCCTTGAATTTATACACCACATGCTCATCATACTTCGGTGATTCTTCTCTATTATAGTGATGTCTTTCTACAAAACTGGCCAGAGATGAATGTAATATGGTAGATGTGGTTTGGTCTGGGGATAATACAACAGAATACCACTTCTCTAATGGAGAAGACAATGCCACTATTAATGCTACCTAACATTATCTATTTTGCCTACAAAATCACACTTTTTACTCCTACTGACTTCCAGAAGACCCTTACATCTTTTTGGACTAATTATAATATAGTTTTGTCTCTTCAAGTTGCACTTGAAAGTTTAATGGAATTAATAAAAGCAATAGTTTCAGAGAAAAATGGGAAGGCTTGAGTCAACTGATGCAGAGAAATGTGAATAAAACCAGAAGAATATTAATACAGCAACAACATATTTTAAAAAGAGAAAAAAAATTGAAAGACTTGAAAATTCTAAAATGTAATAATTTCAGATATCTAATGAGAAAAGATACTTCCCATTGTAATCAAAAGAGTAATTGACTTACAGGGCAAAATTTGACAAATTAAAAATACAAATTAGGTGTATATTGGAAGAGTGTTCATTTCTTTTCCTTGATTTAGATTATTTGTTACAAAGATTGTACTTTTCATCTTTATTTCATAAAACCTGTTCTCATAAAGAATTGTTTTTAAATGTATGTCATTTCTTACATTGGAATTTAAAGGTGAGAACTGTCATTTGATCTTTCCTGCTGCCTCCCTCCCTTTCTTGTTAGGGTCCCAATTGACTCTGAATGTAAATAGCAATCATTTTTGCTTTGGCCAAAAATCCTGAGGGTCTTTTGCAGATTTATATTCTCTCTCTCTCTCTCTCTCTCTCTCTCTCTCTCTCTCTCTCTCTCTCTCTTTCCCTCTCTCCATAATATTTTATATATTATCATATATTATAATATCATATTATTATATATTTATTATAATATATATTAGGTGAAAGAGGAGATTCTTTACCTCATTTGCTATCCAGCCTTAACTGAATGGGTACAGTCTCAGTCAAACTGAGATCTTTTGAAGATCTTAACTTACAAAGGCCAAAGTCTCCCATTTTATCCAAGACCATCTTCAATTGTCTTGATCTATATCTTGCCACTGGACATGTTTGGCTCTGAAGGAGAAAGTGAAGCAAGTAAGCTTGCATAGCCCTCCCTCACTTAAATCCAATTCACTTGCATGCCATAGCATCACTTCCCTAATGTTATGGTCCTCAGCAGCAATACTTTGTCCAGTGCCTAGATCATAATTGTATTATCAATTCTTTATCTATCATAACAAGAAGTTAAAAGTACAAATAGGAAAAGGTCACTATCAAAGTATAGTTACAATAACCTATCACCTTTTGGCAATAAAACATCATTGGTTTTTTTTTATATGACTTTTATTTCTATAGCACATTATATATTTGTCTAAATATTTTCACCTACATTTTATGTAAATGTTTTAATAATGGTATATGTTTGACAGAATAAATTTTATGAGTAAAGGAAGGTGATGTTCAAAGTTTAATTTCCTGAAGATTTCAGTAAATTGCAGAGTTGGGTTTAGTTTTTTGGTGTCAAATATAAAAATTCATCTTGTGGTTTAAGTACCATTGGGTACTACATAGGCAAGATAGGATACAACAGCCAGCAGCTGCTATTCTCTGTTGTATTGCCAGAATCAGGTCCTGTGAGACCCAGGGGGAGGGAGGCGGGGAACAGTAAGAGTCTCATCACAATAAATTTAAAGCAATTTTTGACATAGTCAGGAACAGATGTCTAAGATTGTGAGAGTCGTTATATACAATTTATCAAATCAACATCTCTTTTCCAGTTTCTGAAGGCCATGGAGTGGGATTACTAATTATAAACTAAATATTGAACAACAATATAATGAACCAAACTTGTTTTATAATTATTATAGAAGGAATTCCTCACCAAGAGATTCCTATATAGTAAGATTTCAGGCATGGACACATATATGAAATAATAATAATCTCTGTATTTTTTCTGGTTCTCTTTTTTCACTTTTAATTACATTATAAAATTATTTTCCAATTTCAATTCCCTATACTTGTTGATCCTAATTGCATCATAGTTTTTCATTACATTTAGATAGAGCAATTCATATTTAACTGTTTCTGTATTGTTATTTGAGTATGTTGCTTTCACTTTGTTACAAGTGACAAACAAGGATGCTATAAAAAATTCTTAAACAAAAATGTTTTTATTTTAGCTTTTTTTTTAATTTTGGCTTTATAAACAAACTGAAAGATTGTCCTCCAAAAATATTTGCTATGTTTCTAAAATTATTTTGTCAATATATAAGTTAACCTGGTTCTGCACAACCCTACCATCATGAAATCATTGTTTTTATTCATTTTGGTTGCTTTTATAAATGTGAGGAACTGCTATATAGTTTCTCTCTGTATGTCTATCTCTTTATATATGCATATAGTAACACACATGTATGCACACATACATTTTACATATTTGCATAAACATACAGATGTTACATTGTGTATCGGAGGGGGGTTATATATATACATGTAGTTATTTCTATATTATGTACCTGTAGATATGTATAATATATATCCATTATTAATATATTAATATTACATATTATTAATAGTATATTATTAATTATATTAATGTATATTAATATCATATTAATATAAAGATGTATGTCTATAATTTTATAGATTTTAGAATATATGTGTATATATAAAATTTATAATCTAATTAGAGAGAGATGTTTAAATAAATACATAGATATCCCTTCCATTAAATTAAGAACTCCATGGGGGGGGGGGATAGCTTTCTCAATTTTACCTTTATCTCTCCAGAATTCTGTGTTATGATTATCCCAAAGAAAAGAAGAAGAGGGAGAGAAATTGCAGACTCACAAGCACTGGCACACTTTGATGTGGAAGCCCATATTTGTAGCTGTTACCTTCAATACATCTCTGATGAAGGCAAAAACCTGCTTTTTGAAACCTATTTGTATAGGTCATCTGTGAGCTTTATAAAAACAATTTTCAATACTCAGAAGCTACTAAAATACACCATCCCTTTATTAAATTGAAAGATTAAAATCATTCAAACTTTTCCTCATAAATGTCTAACAGTCAAGGAGCTATTTAGTTTGATATATAATCTTAGTGGGCCTATATGCTTTCAGATATAAGATTGAAACCTCAAGATATGCATCAAAAGAAGGGAAATTCTTCATTCTACTAGGTGAGGTATTAAATACATATACACATACACATATATAATATTATATATAATATATATGTTAAATATATATATATACATATATATATATGTATATATATATATTTAAACTTTATTTTCAATTATGGTACTTGAGTTTCTGATTGAGCCTTCTCTGTTTTTCCTAGGCACCATGCCAATCTTACCCTGCAGTATAAAGTGATCAATTAAATTACAACCTGATGGGTGTTTTTGCTGTATAATTCCCAAGGTATTGGATTTAGAAATCAAGAAGTATGTCAAATGCAAATATAAATTATATGGTACTTTAACATAAAAGAAAAGAGTTATGTCTGTGTGCTCAAATTAATGGTATGCTGCTTGAGAATATGACACTTCAACAATTTATATTGTTATACTTTATATGCTTTGATTTTTTTTAAAAAAATGAAGTAACATTCTCCCAACTAGAAGGAAATGGGCAGTAAAGGGAGAGAGAGAACAAAGGACAATAATCTGTTGAAGCTGGAAATAAATATTTAAAAACTACTGAAATGCTACCATCACTTTCTTCTAATGTACACTTAGGGACACTGGAAACATAAGATTACTCAGATGAAGAAAATTATTATTCTTGTGTCTTCCATTAGCAAGATAACTACATATATACATTTAAGAGCTGAAAATGTTAATGATAACAAATGTAAAATCAGAATCTTTTGAGAAATGGATGAAAAATTCTAAAAATTTCCTTTATCAAGAATTATTATGATTTGAAGATCTCTAATGCATCAAAAATTTACAAGTTCTTCTGTTTTCTGTAGTGCATAAAAATAGCAACTAATAATATTTTTATTATAACTTTTTATTGACAGAACATATACTTGAGTAATTTTTCAACATTGACCCTTGAAAACACTTCTGATCCAAATTTTCCCTTCCTTCCCTCTATCCCCTCCCCTAGATGTCTCATACATGTTAAACATGTTAAAATATATCTTAAATACAATATATGTGTAATTATTTATACAGTTCCCTTGTTGCACAAGAAAAATCTGATTTAGAAAGATAAAAATAACTTGGGAAGAAAAACAAAAATGCTAGCAAAAAACAAGAGAAAGAGGGTAAATGCTATGTTGTGGTCCATACTCATTTCCCAGTGTTCTTTGCTGGATGCAGCTGGTTCTATTCATCACTGATCAAATGGAATTGAATTGGATCCTCTCATTGCCAAAGATAGCCACTTCCATCAGAATTGATCCTCATTATAGTTTTGTTATTGAAGTGTATAATGATCTCCTGGTTCTGCTCCTTTCACTTAGCATCAATTCATGTAAATTTCTCCAAGCATTTCGGTATTCATCCTGCTGATTATTTCTTACAGAACAATAATATTCCATAACATTCTTATACCATAATTTACTCAGCCATTCTCCAATTGGTGGACATCCATTCAATTTCCAGTTTCTAGCCACTATGAAAAGGGGTGCCACAAACATTTTTGCACATACAGGTCCCTTTCGCTTCTTTAATATGCCTTTGGGATATAAGCCCAGTATTAACACTTCTGGATCAAAGGGTATGCACAGTTTGATAACTTTTTGAGTATAGTTCCAAATTGCTCTCCAGAATGGTTGGATCCATTCACAACTCTACCAATGATACATCAGTGTCCCAGTTTTCCCACATCCCCTCCAACATTCATCATTATCTTTTCCTATCATTTTAGCCAATCTGACAGGTGTGTAGTAGTATCTCACAGTTGTCATAATTTGCATTTCTCTGATCAATAATGACTTGTACACCTTTTCATATGAGTAGAAATAGTTTCAATTTCATCATCTGAAAATTGTCTGTTCATATTCTTTGACCATTTATCAATTGGAGAATGGTTTAATTTCTTATAAATCAGAGTCAATTCTCTATATATTTTGGAAATGAGATCTTTATCAGAATCTTTAACTATAAAAATGTTTTCCCACTTTGTTGCTTCCCTTCTCATCTTGTCTGCATTAGTTTTGTTTGTACAAATGCTTTTTAACTTGATATAATCAAAATTTTATCAAGGATTTGAAAAACTAAACAGAATTTATATTTGATTCTAGATTTAATACAATAATTTAAACCCAAACTTTATTAAAATCAGTTTAACAGCTATAGGATAGATGGATTGAAAAGGGAAGAAACTTAAGGGGGAGGAGGGGAAGATGATAAGATATGATAAGTACCTGAATTATAGAGATTACTATGTGATTAAAAAAAGAAAACAGATATAAGACATATTGTGAAATTAAATAGATATGTGAGGTTAAGACCAACAAAGAATTGAAAATATCACTGAAATTGTGAGCATTGGTGCTTGGCTGAGTGGTTGGGACCCTCAAAAATAAAGATGGGGAATGACAGAAGTGGTGGCGATATATGAATTCAATTGCAGCTATGTTAGATTTGAGATATCTTTGGAATATACAGTTCTCTTCCAGGACAAGGTTGGAAATGCATCTTGGAATAATGCTATTGGTGGCCTTAAAATTTTCTGCCCTAATTATGACTGAAAAATCTGAAAAATGGCAGTTTTTTTAATACTACTATAAGTAGTATTACTATAATAGTATGCTATAGTATATAATATTATATTATAATACTAAATAAGTAATGCTACTTATTTCAAATAAGCCTGCTGCACTCAATAATATATTTCTGCATATTATTAAAATATGAAAGAATACAAAATAGTGTTGATGAAAGGATCAATATGTTAGGAGTTGTGGTGCAAGAAAGAAGGACAAAATTTGTAGAACACAATTTTAAATAGAACCAGTCAGAATTTCCAGGGAACAAGCAAAGCTCAGGAGAGCTGCTGCATGTTTATGGCGTAAGTTGGAAAAAATGGACATATGGCCATCAAATTCCTGATCAAAATGTTTGGAGGCACTTTCATGCCAAAAATACTCATTGGAGTGTCATCTATTTAGACACTCAGATGCCTCCAAAGCATATTGGCTGATGAAATATTTTTCCATTTAAGTCCTGCCAAGTCTCACTCATTTAGTGAAACATTCTTGTTTCCATATTTAAAAAAAGAAAGAAAGAAAACAATGATATAGGAGATTATAAATATCATTCTTTTATAGTTAAAACTTTCATGAGTGTTTTTTTTTACTATGTCAGAATTTGTACTAATACTATTCTTTGTTTCTTTAAATTATTTTTAATTACCTTTAAATATAATTTTTGTTATAAAAATTTTGAGTTCCAAAATTTTCCTTCCCTTTCTTCCTTCCCCTCCATATCAGTAGAATAATTTTATACAGATTATATATGTGCAATAATATAAAATCATTTCTATTGATACTTTGTTTTTAAGGAATAACTTTCAAAGTTCTCCAACATCAAACAAGTTCCTCATTGTTGCCAATTATAGGAAGAAAAAAATAATTTAATTTAAAATTCTGTCTTGCTCTATTCATCATCTGGTGAGAAGTTCATAATCGGTTGGATAAATGAATAGTAAGCCAGAGGAAATATCAGAGATTTTCATTTTGAAGGGACTTCAGAAGTCATGCAGTCATTTAATAAAGGAAGTAACTATGAATCAGAAAGGGGAAGATATTTGTCCAGAGTCACACAGTAAGTGGCAATGATACATTTGAACCTGGTGTTCTGCCTTTGACTCCATCACTCAAACAGCTATAGCATGCTGCTTCAGAAAGTAAATTTAATAGATAAGATCATCCATCAACAATAAAAGAGCCTTCTCTTGAAAGCAGAGGTCGTTTATTTTGTTTATTGGTTGATTTTGTATCATAAACATCAAAGTGAATGTTACTTGTTGATTGATTGATTATTTAATAGAACATACTTACATCAGAAAATAGGCAATATATTTTGACATTACTTCCCTAGACAATTGTCCAAATTTTGTTCTATGATTTCTTTGAAGAGTGTAGGAGGAAATGGGAAAATAACCAAGTGGATCCTGAAAGGTATAATCCCAACTCTTTTGCCTTTCCCATTATTCAAGAAGTTCTATTAACAATTCTCTTTGCTTCAGTTGTAAATAAATGCTTTAGAATGACTAAAAAAATAATAAAATTTGGCTAGAATACTATTATCATGATAATCTAAGAATTTGTGTGAAGATGGAAGTATCTTAGAACTGAATATAATTAAAATAAAGAGCAGCATGTTGAAGGAGGAAAATATCTGGGGAGGGGAGAAAGCAATTCCATGAAAACCATTTTTTAAAATTGCTATCAATGTGGGAGTTGGATGAGGGGGGTGGAATTTGTGAGCCAGAGATATTTTTAGTGACAGAGAAAGTAAAAATGAGAAACACTGCAGTGAATAGGAAAAAGTCATCTTCATAAAACTTTTGTTACATGGATCTGTAGTTAAGTAAAACATTAAATAAAAGCTGGTGACAACCTTGTTGTGACCATTTGGGAAACAGAAGGAAAAAACCTAGCACATTTTAGAGCCAAAACAAATACAAAGAAGCATAAACAATGCTACAGTTGGAAAATGTGATTTTATTAAACTATTAAAACTGTGGGAGAGACAATATAGAATAGCAGAGAGAGAGAGAGTTCAACCAAACAATTAGGAGGACCTGGGAGTAAGAACTGGTTGGGATAAGTATTGACTACAAAATCCTGGAAAGGTTCTAGGCAATTTTCTATGAGTATACATTACCTAGGATAGACAATTTGAATCAGCATAAGAGATTTCATCACCCTGGAATTTTCTATAACCATGAAATCTTAGATTCTATTCTTATTCCTTTAAAAAAAAAATAGGGTGATGGGAATCCAAATTTGGATCTTGAGGCTGTTGAGAGAGAAAGCAAAAAAAAAGACATTTGAAATGGAAATGGAAAGAAGTTAAAAACTCCTAAATAAAAATTCCTAAACAAACTTTCAAGAAAAATTTAATTCCATTCAATTATAATTAAAAATAATTCTTTATCATTTTAGTTATAAATTATACAGGTTTGGTATTTAGCCTTCTTGTGATGAGGGATTTTTTGACAGGGTGGTGTAGTAAATGTGAATATAATAACTAACTTAGTTCTTCAGCTTCAAATCATTGAGGTCATTTTAACTTCAATCTGAGATCAAGCTCAAGGACAAGGCATGGTATCAGTGGCAGGTTCTAGGCTGGAACAATATGCAAAAGATATCACAGTTTTATCCCCAAACACTTAAGTTTGTGTTCAACTCCTTATGTCTTTTTTTACATCTATCCTGTTAATTGCCATCCCAATCAGTTAATCAAATTTTCCTAAAGACTTTTAATAGGAAAGTAGGAAGGAAGGAAGGAAAGAAGGAAGGAAGGAAGGAAGGAAGGAAGGAAGGAAGGAAGGAAGGAAGGAAGGAAGGGAAGAAAAAAGGAGAAAAGGAGGAGAGGAAAGAAGGAAGGGAGAGAAGGAAGGAAGAGACAGAAGGAAGGTGGAAAAGAAGATGGGAAGGAAGGAAGAAAGGAAGGAAGGAAGAAGGGGAGAGAAGGAAGGAAGCAGGGAAGAAAGGAGAGAAAGAAAAAGGGAATAAAGGCGGGAAGGAATGAGAGAATGGAGGAAAGAGGGAGGGAAATAGGTAGTTATGGAGGGAGGGAGAGAGAAAGGAAGGAAAGAAGAAAGAAAGGAAGGAAAGAAGGAAGGAAGAAGGAAGGAAGGAAGGAAGGAAGGAAGGAAGGAAGGAAGGAAGGAAGGAAGGAAGGAAAAGAGAGAAGGAAGGGGAAGAAAGGAAGGAAGGGAAGAGAAAAGAAGAGAAAGGAGAAGGAAGAGGGAGGGAGAGGAGAAAATGAAAATGGATAAGCATTTATTGAATGTATATTTAATTTACAAATATGTTCATTAGTGCTACTATTATCCTAATTTTATAATTGAGGAAAGAGATAAAACTTAAGTCACTTAACCAGAGAAACATTGCAACTAAATGTGTGAAATCAAATTTGAATTCAGATCTTCCTGACTTCCAATTCAGTGCTCTATTTATTGCCCTTTCCAAGCTCTAAATATATAATGATAAGAATTTCATCCCAATGCCCCTCTGCCTTTCTTAACAGTCAAGTGCTGCTAAAAGAGACTACTTTTTCCAGATACTTATGGGTAATTTATTTTTAAGTCATGGCCTAATATTTATTTGGGGAGTACTTAATGCTAATTTATTTCAAATTGGTTTAGTGGGTCCCTTAGGGCTCATTTCTCTAAACAAACAGTTCTGGGGTGTTTGTGTAACAGACAATTCTGAGATCTTGGTCAGCTTTCCCTAGTTTCTGGATGTTTCTAAGCTCTAAGAGAATCATTTTATGTTTTTTGTTTGTGTGTTTTCAGTTTTTCTTAACTCCATCACTGAACCAGAGCCTTGACATAGTTCAGCATTAGTTCTTACTCAACACATGGAAAAAACCACCTCAGGGAGTTCTATTATTATCAAAGTTTCCAAGACATTGACATTAATTCTAATGAATCCTTTAAATATCTCAACAGCCAAAAGGGACCTTAAGAGCATTGGACTAGGGAGGAGGTGTGCAGTGAATAGTCAAAAACTAGGTCGATTTGAATGAAATCCAAATTTTCAGAGTTTTGTCGAAATCAATTGGAAACAAAAGTGGAAAGTGTCACAGGACGCCACTTGAAGTTGAGTCAGGTAATAATCAGGTACTGGATGCCACATACCACCAAAGAGCTAATTCATCAAAGAAGTGGGGGGGAAAGCAATGTTTATAAAGCATCTGGAGAGCCTTAAACACAATGTGCTATTTAAGAATCCAAATTGAGCCTTGACTCAGCCCTCGATGTTTATGGATTATGGCATTTTTAGAGCCCTCCAAAGTATAGTGACAGCTCTCTGCCTAGTCGACAGAATGGCTGGAGTCTTGATAATGTAAACATTTGATGGAGTATTCCTTCTGGCAGAAGAGTAAATGAGATAACTCTGAGTGACTGAAGTTCAAAATGTGGAAGACTTGGATGTACTTCCCCACATGCCATATATTATCATCTAGATCTGAAAAAAGGCAAACTTGGTCCTAAGCTAAAGTACCTAACACATTTCTACCATCAATGACTTACAGCTGTCCTCCCCTAGGGTCAATTGTCCAGACATCACAACAGATCACATCAGTCCAATTATTATTTCTCAGCCATATCAGCATCACAGAGGTAATTTCTAAAGTGAATTGTTCTCCCCAAAATTTATTATTTATATTCTTTTTAATCATTTGAAGGTTGGAACAAATGAAGAAGTCAGCATGGTACAGTCAAGAGAGAGTTGGATCTGAAATCAAGAGGGCCTAGGTTTAAATCTTAACATCAGGATAGTTTAACAATAACAGATGTCTCATCAGTCAACAAGCATTTAATTACCACCTGCCATGCTTAAGGCAGTTAAGGATAGAAGGGGGTGGGGAAGTAATCCTTACTCTCAAGTGGTTTATGCTCCAATAAGGAAACAGCACATGAATATATATAAATAAAATCAATTCTGCCAGGATAAATGCAAAATAAAAATTATATAGTTAGGGAGGGAGGGAGGCCACTAAGTGTTGAAGAGTTCAAGAAAGATTTAATACAGAAAGATATGCACCTTAAAAGAAGTGAGAGATTTTATGCTAAGGAGATGAACAAGGAGTGTGTTTTGCACATGGGAAAAATGTGTGCAAAGTCATAGAGATGAGGTATATAATGTTACACATTAGAAATGAAGAGAAATTAATTTGTTTGAACCAAAAAGTATTATGAAGTACACAAGAAACATAAATATACAAGGTGAATAATAATTTGTAAAAACTTTAAAGCCAAGCAGGGGACTTTATAATTGATTCTTAAGGAAAGGGAGCCACTGAAATTCGTTGATTAGGATAGTAACTTGGTTACATTTGGGCTCAAAGACAATCACTTTGGCAAATGTCTGAAGGATGAATAGGAATGAGAAGAGACAGGAAGTCATTGCAATAGTATAGGCAGATAATGACTATTATAAATAGAATTCAATTTCAATAGTATAGGAAGGTAGTTATGAGTGTGTCAATTCAGATGACAGCTTTGTGAATAAAAAGAAGAGGTCAGATGAGAGAGATATTTGGATCGGATTTGTGAGATAAGGGGAAATGAGCAGAGGATAAGGTTAAGGTTATGTAACTGGCAGATGACAGAATGGTGGTAACTGGCAGACATAGAAAAGCTTGAGAAAGGAATATGTTGAGAATCTAATAGAAAAAAAAAACAAGGAATTTTCTTTGTAAATGTTGAGGTTAAAATGTCTAATATGTAGATGATGTTGTTGGACTGAAGTTCCATTCCACTCCATTTATGAAAATCCTGGGGCAGGACATATAGAGATATTTGACTCTTTTGCATAATTAAATCATGGAAACAAATGAGTACATTAAAGGGGGGAAAGATCAATAAAGATAGCATAAGGGGGGAGGACAGAGAAAGAGAGAGAGAGAGATGGCAGCAGAGAGATGAAAATAGAGGTAGAGAGACAAAGAGAAAGATAGAGGCCTACATAGAATTACACAGAACAAGAGGGAGAGACAGAGACAGAGAATTAGCAATATAAATAGAGAGATGGGGAGAGACAGAAAAAGACAAAGAAATAGAAAGAGAGAGATGATAAGAAAAAAGAGACTTAAGAGAGACAGAGGAGAGAGCAAATAGAAAAGAACTCAGGACAGAGGTTTAGGAAACACTTGGTCCAGGTAGGCAATTACTATTAACAAGGTTTGACTTTGTTTATCCAGAGCCTAGTCATTGGCCTGGGATTTGAGGACAATATTTCAGTACATTAAGGCAAAAGCTCACTTATGATATCTGTGATTACTGGATAATGGTTTATTTTCCCTCGTCAACAGTGTCTTCATCTTATAAATAAAAATAATGAATTAGATGGCCATTAAAGTTTCTTCAAGCTTTATCTGTGATTTATCTAGTTTTTCTATCATTTAAAACATAACTCATTAAACTTTTATTGTTGTTGTTGTTTCAAAATAAGAAAACCAAAATCTTTTATTATTTGATGTTAGGTATGGAAACAGGGCTTGGTCCAGCTCATACCCAGTCAGATGATTGTTAAATTTTCAGTGTGAACATTTACACCTTGGAAATGGGCAAATATTGCAAATCAAAGCTTAATTCAGTGTTTTGTTAATTGACTAGACTTAAGAAAGTGTTTTTAGATGTATGTGTGTGTGTGTGTGTGTGTGTGTGTGTGTGTGTGTGTAACTATAAATGCTGATAAAGAACATTAAACTTAAAAGTATATTAAGAATTTTTAGAAAGCCAATATTTGAATGTTTAGTAGTACATCCCTGTTTAGAAGGGGTATAACTGGCTGAAGTCAGTTGATGAAAATGACTCTCTAAGGAATTTCAGTGACTTGTCTAAACTCATAGTGATGATGGGTGCCAGAGTCAAGATTCAAACTTGGGTTCCATAGTAGCAATTTCATTGAGATGCTTTACTCTGGAATATTCTGACTCACATGAAGTAATATATATAAAATGCCTTACAAAGCTTGAAGTACTATTATTATAGATATTATTGTTATCAACTATTGTTAACATCATGATTATCATTATCACTGATGTTATCTTTAAAGATCAATACACCATATTTTTAACTAGAAAGCATCTATTATTATAAAAATCATAAATAAATATGCATGAACCACAAATTTTCTAGGAAGATCAGATGAAACATTTGATTCTTTTCTTTTTTTAATGATAATATTTAGCAGATTTAGGTAGGAGATGATAGGCATAAATATATTCAATTAAACCAGTAGAAGGACCTTATGATTATAACTGGGTACTCTGGCAACCCCTGGGGGAGGCTGAATAAACCCACATGAATAATCAGAAATCCAAACTCTGGCAGGACCTGTCTGTAAGAATGTTTGTAGATCTCTGTGGGGGCAGAGCTTCATTTAAGGACACATTGTACAAACAGCCCTGCTCACAATTTACAAAATAACCTTTTGTGTCCATGGTATGTGAAAGTCTTGCTGATTTATTAGTCTTTCAAGTCATGACCTGACTTGAAAGGGTTATGTTGATGACTCCAAAATGATTCTCAGGAAGGAAAGGAAAGAATAGAGGGAAAGAGGAGGGAGGGAGAGAGGGAGGGAAAGGAAAAGGGAAAGGGAGAGGGAAGGAGAAGGAAGGGAGATAGAGACAGAGAGAGACAGAGACAGAGAAGAAAGAGAGGGGGAAAGGGAAAGAGGGAGGAAAAGAGGGAAGGAGAGAGAAAGAAAGAGACAGGAAGGAAAGAAGGAAGGAAGGAAGGAAGGAAGGAAGGAAGGAAGGAAGGAAGGAAGGAAGGAAGGAAGGAAGGAGAATTAGAGAGGGAGAAACAAAGATAAAGACAGAATGAGAAAGACAAAAACATACAGATGGACACAGAGGACAGAGAAAAAGAGAGATAGAGGCAAGTCACCCAATGGAAGCAATATGGCCCAGTGGGAAAAGTCCTACTGCTAGAATCAAAGGAACTAGATTGAAATACAGCCTCAGGGTCACTTCCGGTTAAGATGGCGGAGAGGAGGCTCACAGTTGCATAAGCTCCGCGCTTTCTCTCACTATCCACTTCATTACAAGCCTCTGAATCAATGCTTGACTGAAAAAAACCCACAAATAGTTACCAAGAGAAGCCATCCTTGAGATCCGCCAAGAAAGGTCTGTCTTTACTGGAGGGCTGGGGCGGTTTTAGATCGGGCACAGGCGGCGGGCAGCGGCAGTGAGAGCACGGGAGCAGACTGGAGAGGGGGTGGGGAGTGATCGCAGCTGTCTCTGCGGGGAGAGCTTCGCTACAGGTTTGGAACCTGCAGCAAGTCAACAGCCCAGCAGAGAAGCTAAAAACACCAGGGCTGAAGAACACAACCGCAAACAGCTGGAGTCTCTCAGGACCTGGCCGCCCCCCCCTTTCCCCCCCTCAGTGACTCAGCACGCTTTGGGATCTCAGAGCGCAGGCGCAGCACAGTCCTGCTAGTGCCTCACTGCTGCCACCT
Organism: Antechinus flavipes; assembly: GCF_016432865.1. Taxonomy (NCBI): domain Eukaryota; kingdom Metazoa; phylum Chordata; class Mammalia; order Dasyuromorphia; family Dasyuridae; genus Antechinus; species Antechinus flavipes. Next base: position 251,126,102 of record NC_067402.1, on the reverse strand, counting down.
GCAGTCTGTAGAGGAAGCTCGATAACACACCCAGCCCCCCCCCAAAGAAAGACTCCAGTTTTTTCTGTTTTTCTTTGGTAGTTTGTCTCTGATTAATAGACAGAATGAGCAAGAAGCTGAAGAGGACTTTAACCCTAGACAGCTTCTACACAGATAGAGAGCAGACTCTAAATCCTGAGGAGACTAAAAACAGGCAGTCCCCAGGTGATTCCCCAAAGGAGGAGATCGTCTGTTCCTCAGCACAGATGAACCTCATAGAAGTGATTAAAAAGGCTCTCACAAGGGAGCTAGAAGAAAAATGGGGAAAGCAGAGTGAGGCTTGGCAAAAGGAGAAGGAAGCTTGGGAAAAGGAGAGGGAGGCTTGGCAAAAGAGCCTGGAGAAGTCAGTTAAAGAGAGAGTGGATAAAGAAGTAAAATCCTTGAAAAATAGGATTAGTGAACTGGAAAACAAAATTGGCGAAATGGAAAAAAATTCCACAGAACAAAAGAACTCAATTGGACAATTAGAGAAAGATTTTAAAAAAGTGAGTGAAGAGAATACTTCACTGAAAATCAGAATTGAACAAGTGGAATTGAATGACTCGAGGAGACAAGAAGAATCAGTCAAGCAAATCCAAAAAAATCAAACAATGGAGAAAAATGTGAAATACCTTCTGGGGAAGACAACAGACCTGGAAAACAGATCCAGGAGAGACAATCTGAGAATCATTGGACTCCCAGAAAAACATGATGAAAAAAAGAGCCTGGACACTGTCTTCCAGGAAATTATCAAAGAGAACTGCCCAGAAGTCATAGGAACAGAGGAAAAAATAAACATTGAAAGGATTCATCGATCACCCACTGAAAGGGATCCTAAAATCAAAACACCAAGGAATATAGTGGCCAAATGCCAGAACCCTCAGATGAAAGAAAAAATATTGCAAGCGGCTAGAAAAACCCAATTCAAGTATCAAGGAGCCACAATAAGGATCACCCAGGATCTGGCAGCATCCACATTAAAAGATCGAAGGGCCTGGAATATGATATTCCGAAAGGCTAAGGAACTTGGTATGCAACCAAAAATAACTTACCCAGCGAGAATGAGCATCTTTTTCCAGGGAAGAAGATGGACATTCAACGAAGTAAGCGAATTTCATCTATTTCTGATGAAAAAACCAGAACTTAACAAAAAGTTTGATCTACAAATATAGAACTCAAGAGAAATCTAAAAAGGTAAAGATTAATCTTGGGAACTATATTTTGACTATATAGATGCATAAAGAATACATGTATACCTTGTTCTAGAAATTGATGTGGAAAGGACATTGTACCAGAAAAAGGGTAAAGTGGGGGTAGTCCATCTCATGAAGAGGCATAGGAAACCTATTATATCTGAGAGAAAGAATGGAGGGGGATGAATATAGTGGGTATCTTACTGCCTTCAGAATTGGCTTTAAGTGAAAAATCTTAAGACATATTCAATCTATGGTGAAACTTCTCCCATCTCATTGAAAAGTGAGAAGGGAAAAGTGGAAAGGGAAGGAATAAGCTAAGCGGAAGGGAATACGGGAACTGGGAGGGAAAGGGGTAAGATAGGGGGAGGAACTCTAAGGCGGGGGGAGGGACACTAAAAACAAAGGGCTGTGAGAAACAAGGGGTGCTCACAAGCTTAATACTTGGAAGGGGGGGAAAGGGGAAAGAAGGGAGGAAAGCATAAACCGGGGTTAACAAGATGGCAAGTAATACAGAATTGGTCATTCTAACCATAAATGTGAACGGGGTAAACTCCCCCATAAAGAGGAAGCGGTTAGCAGAATGGATTAAAAGCCAGAATCCTACAATATGTTGTTTACAGGAAACACACCTGAAGCGGGGAGATACATGCAGGTTAAAGGTAAAAGGTTGGAGCAAAATCTACTATGCTTCAGGTGAAGTCAAAAAAGCAGGGGTAGCCATCCTGATCTCAGATCAAGCTAAAGCAAAAATTGACCTAATTAAAAGAGATAAGGAAGGACACTATATCTTGCTAAAGGGTAGCATGGATAATGAAGCACTATCTATATTAAACATATATGCACCAAGTGGGGTAGCATCTAAATTCTTAAAAGAGAAACTAAGAGAGCTGCAAGAAGAAATAGACAGTAAAACTATAATAGTGGGAGATCTTAACCTTGCACTCTCAGAATTAGATAAATCAAACCAGAAAATAAATAAGAAAGAAGTTAAAGAGGTAAACAGAATACTAGAAAAGCTAGATATGATAGATCTCTGGAGAAAATGTAATGGAGACAGAAAGGAATACACTTTCTTTTCAGCAGTTCATGGAACCTATACAAAAATTGACCATATATTAGGACATAAAAACCTCAAACTCAAATGTAGTAAGGCAGAAATAGTAAATGCATCCTTTTCAGACCACGATGCAATGAAAATTACATTCAACAAAAAAGCAGGGGGAAGTAGACCAAAAAATAATTGGAAACTAAATAACCTCATACTAAAGAATGATTGGGTAAAACAGCAAATCATAGACATAATTAATAACTTCACCCAAGAAAACGATAATAATGAGACATCATACCAAAATGTATGGGATGCAGCCAAAGCGGTAATAAGGGGAAATTTCATATCTCTAGAGGCCTATTTGTATAAAATAGAGAAAGAGAAGGTCAATGAATTGGGTTTGCAATTAAAAATGCTAGAAAAGGAACAAATTAAAAACCCCCAGTCAAACACTAAACTTGAAATTCTAAAAGTAAAAGGTGAGATCAATAAAATTGAAAGTAAAAAAACTATTGAACTGATTAATAAAACTAAGAGTTGGTTCTATGAAAAAACCAACAAAATAGACAAACCCTTAGTAAATCTGATTAAAAAAAGGAAAGAGGAAAATCAAATTGTTAGTCTTAAAAATGAAAAGGGAGAACTCACCACTAACGAAGAGGAAATTAGAGCAATAATTAGGAGTTACTTTGCCCAACTTTATGCCAATAAATTCGACAACTTAAATGAAATAGAAAAATACCTCCAAAAATACAGCTTGCCCAAACTAACAGAGGAAGAAGTAAATATCCTAAACAGTCCCATCTCAGAAAAAGAAATAGAACAAACTATCAATCAACTCCCTAAGAAAAAATCCCCAGGACCACATGGATTTACATGTGAATTCTACCAAACATTTAAAGAACAATTAACTCCAATGTTATATAAACTATTTGAAAAAATAGGGATTGAAGGAGTCCTACCAAACTCCTTTTATGACACAGATATGGTACTGATACCTAAACCAGGTAGGCTGAAAACAGAGAAAGAAAATTATAGACCAATCTCCCTAATGAATATTGATGCTAAAATCTTAAATAAAATATTAGCAAAAAGATTACAGAAAATTGTCACCAGGATAATACACTATGACCAAGTAGGATTTATACCAGGAATGCAGGGCTGGTTCAATATTAGGAAAACTATTAGCATAATTGACTATATCAATAACCAAACAAACAAAAACCACATGATCATCTCAATAGATGCAGAAAAAGCATTTGATAAAATCCAACATCCATTTCTAATAAAAACACTTGAGAGCATAGGAATAAATGGACTTTTCCTTAAAATAGTCAGGAGCATATATTTAAAACCATCAGTAAGCATCATATGCAATGGGGAAAAACTGGAACCTTTCCCAGTAAGATCTGGAGTGAAGCAAGGTTGCCCACTATCACCATTATTATTTAATATCGTATTAGAAACACTAGCCTCGGCAATAAGAGTCGAGAAAGATATAAAAGGAATTAGAGTAGGCAATGAGGAAACCAAACTATCACTCTTTGCAGATGATATGATGGTATACCTAGAGAACCCCAGAGATTCTACCAAAAAGCTATTGGAAATAATTCATAATTTTAGCAAAGTAGCTGGCTACAAAATAAATCCCCATAAATCCTCAGCATTTTTATACATCACCAACAAAACCCAACAGCAAGAGATACAAAGAGAAATTCCATTCAGAATAACTGTTGATACCATAAAATATTTGGGAATCTATCTACCAAAGGAAAGTCAGGAATTATATGAGCAAAATTATAAAAAAGTCTCCACACAAATAAAGTCAGACTTAAATAATTGGAAAAATATTAAGTGCTCTTGGATTGGCCGAGCGAACATAATAAAGATGACAATACTCCCTAAACTAATCTATTTATTTAGTGCTATACCAATCAGACTTCCAAGAAAATATTTTATTGATCTAGAAAAAATAACAACAAAATTCATATGGAACAATAAAAAGTCGAGAATCTCAAGGGAACTAATGAAAAAAAAATCAAATGAAGGTGGCCTAGCTGTACCTGATCTAAAATTATATTATAAAGCAGCAGTCACCAAAACCATTTGGTATTGGCTAAGAAATAGATTAGCGGATCAGTGGAAAAGGCTAGGCTCACAAGACAGAATAGTCAATTATAGCAATCTAGTGTTTGACAAACCCAAAGCCCCTAACTTCTGGGAAAAGAATTCAATATTTGATAAAAACTGCTGGGATAATTGGAAATTAGTATGGCAGAAATTAGGCATGGACCCACACTTAACACCATATACCAAGATAAGATCAAAATGGGTCTATGACCTAGGCATAAAGAACGAGACTATAAATAAATTAGAGGAACATAGAATAGTTTATCTCTCAGACTTGTGGAGGAGAAAGAAATTTGTGACCAAAGATGAACTAGAGACCATTACTGATCACAGAATAGAAAATTTCGATTACATCAAATTAAAAAGCCTTTGTACAAATAAAACTAATGCAAACAAGATTAGAAGGGAAGCAACAAACTGGGAAAACATTTTCACAGTTAAAGGTTCTGATAAAGACCTCATTTCCAAAATATATAGAGAACTGACTCAAATTTATAAGAAATCAAGCCATTCTCCAATTGATAAATGGTCAAAGGATATGAACAGACAATTTTCAGAGGATGAGATTGAAACTATTACCACTCATATGAAAGAGTGTTCCAAATCATTATTGATCAGAGAAATGCAAATTAAGACAACTCTGAGATACCACTACACACCTGTCAGATTGGCTAAGATGACAGGAAAAAATAATGATGAATGTTGGAGGGGATGCGGGAAAACTGGGACACTAATGCATTGTTGGTGGAGTTGTGAACGAATCCAACCATTCTGGAGAGCAATCTGGAATTATGCCCAAAAAATTATCAAAATGTGCATATCCTTTGATCCAGCAGTGTTTCTATTGGGCTTATATCCCAAAGAAATACTAAAGAAGGGAAAGGGACCTGTATGTGCCAAAATGTTTGTAGCAGCCCTGTTTGTAGTGGCTAGAAACTGGAAAATGAATGGATGCCCATCAATTGGAGAATGGCTGGGTAAATTGTGGTATATGAATGTTATGGAATATTATTGTTCTGTAAGAAATGACCAGCAGGATGAATACAGAGAGGCTTGGAGAGACCTTCATGAACTGATGCTAAGTGAAATGAGCAGAACCAGGAGATCATTATACACTTCGACAACGATATTGTATGAGGACATATTTTGATGGAAGTGGATTTCTTTGACAAAGAGACCTGAGTTTCAATTGATAAATGACGGACAAAAGCAGCTACACCCAAAGAAAGAACACTGGGAAACGAATGTGAACTATCTGCATTTTTGTTTTTCTTCCCGGATTATTTATACCTTCTGAATCCAATTCTCCCTACGCAACAAGAGAACTGTTCGGTTCTGCAAACATATATTGTATCTAGGATATACTGCAACATATCCAACATATAAAGGACTGCTTGCCATCTAGGGGAGGGGGTGGAGGGAGGGAGGGGAAAAAAATCGGAACAGAAATGAGTGTCAATATAATGTAATTATTAAATAAAAAAACTTAATAAAAAAAAAAAAAAAAAAAAAAAGAAAAATTCTGTCAAATGCTGTCAAAAAGCAAACTCATCCATCACATGTATAACGTTATTAATATGGTTATTGTTTTCTTTTATAAATACCACTATTGTAAAATATTTGTAACAATGAATATTGTAATTTAAATATATTATTATTTAATATGGTAAAAAAATAAAAAAATAAAAAAATAAAAAAAAAAAGAAATACAGCCTCAGAATTTTGATATCCTTCTGGGAAAATCAGCCCTTCCTTGGAACTTAATTACTCTGTTGAACTAACTCCATAGCCTTTGAGATGTGTTTCAGTTCCAGATGTATTATCCTTCAAATCATCCTGGTCCCCAGTTTCTTCATATACAACATGAGAGAGTCAAACTACTAATAGAGAGAGAGAGTTATAAGGGACTTCATAAGGAAACTTGTCCAAGCCCTCATTGGAAAGGTTGGGGAATAAAAAGCAAGGAAGCTAAAAGGCTTGTACAAATTCATAGATATTATTATATAGCACATGGGACTTGAATGAAAATACTTTGATTTCAAAGTCATCTTTTAAAAATATATTTTATAATTTTACTGTTAATTTACTTCACACACACACAGAGAGAGAGAGAGAGAGAGAGAGAGAGAGAGAGAGAGAGAGAGAGAGAGAGCTATTATTTAAATATAATTTCCTTGCAGAGATTTTATCTGTCTGTCTGTTTCTCCATCTCCCTTTCTCCCCTTCTATCTCTCTGTCCATTTCTCTCTGACTCTGTCTCTCTCTGTGTCTCTTTGTCTCTATCTCTTTCTTTCTGTCTCTCCCTCTTTTTCTGTTTCCCTTCCCAACCTCTTCCACTAAGTCTCTCTCTCTCTCTCTCTCTCTCTCTCTCTCTCTCTCTCTCTCTCTCCCCCTCACTCTCTATAACTATAACTTCATTCTATCTCTAAATGCTTCCCCCTTTTCTCTCCCCTAAAACAATGCTTTTTAAGAGCCCCTTAATAAATGTTAGTTAAGATAAATTATCTTAGCACTGTTTGTCAAGAATCATTTCAAATTTCCATCAAGTTCATGAACTCCTAATTAGTAGTTGAGTTTCCTGGAACACTAATTTAGAAAAGCCACAGTCAATTAAAATCAATTCACATGCTGCTCTTCTATACCTCCTATGTATCCTCCTTTCCAACCATTACTGTCTTATCCCTCTTTCAATTCTGAAATCATGAACTGTGATCACATCAATTCTGCCATTCCCCCCTCCCCCAGATAATTTGTATCATTTAGCTCCTTTCTTATTACCTTAATCATTATCCCAATAAGTTTCAGAACCAAAATTGTATTTCCTATCCTTCACTCTCTTATGTATGCTTCCCTTATTAGAATGTAAGCTTCTTGAAGTAAAAAAGTTGTTTCTGTATTTGTATGCTATGTTATTTGGTTAGTTGTTGTTTGTAGTGGTTTCTTTTCAGCTGTGTCCAATATTTTATGATCTTTTATGAGGCATTCTTGGCAAAGATACTGGAATGATTTGCTATTTCATTCTCCAGTTCATTTTTATTAGATGAAGAAACTGAGGCAAACAGAGTTAAATGACATGCTTAGAGTCCCAAATCTATTAAGTGTCTGAGGCTGGATTTGACCTGAGGTTTTCCTGACTCAAGGTCCACTATCCTATCCAATGGGCCACTTAGCTGCCTCTAATATTTTGTATAGAGAAAGGACTTACTAGTTTTTCCTCTGTTCATCATCATATTAAGCAGAGATCATATCTGCAACTAGTGAGTCTTTTGCATTATTTAGGAGAGACAGTATAACACAATAGTAAAAACATTCTTAATGAAGAATCAAATATTGTCATTTTGGTCCCAACACTTTTTTAAATTAAATATGTGACTTTGAATGAGTCATTTCAATTTTCTGGATCTCAATTTGAAAATCATTTGTTGAGCACATACATACAATATGTTAGGCACTTGGCTAAGTATAAAAGATACAAAGATTTAAAAAATAAACATTCCCTGTCTTCAAAGGGCTTACATTTTATTAAAGGACATAGCAGACACATAAAAGTACACACACACACACACACACACACACACACACACACACACCTTCAAAATAATTTTTGGCAAAACAAAAATCAATATATTTACTTAAAATAATATAGCAATAAAGTCCCATTTAAGGCAAATTTAAGAATAAGTCTGCTAAAATATTCAACTTGCTTAAAATGTATTATTTTTTAAACTTTTCTGACTTCATTTAATAGACTTACTTTCTTTGAAATAGTTGATATTTCTAAGCATGCATAATCAATTGTGAAATTACTGGTCTGAAAAAAAAACTGAATTCAAATTCTGTTTCAGATACTTGTTAATTATATAATGGTAAGCAAATTACTTAAGATGTATAATTATATGGTACACAGTAAAAGAACATTTAAGACTATGCATAGGACAAAATGGCTATGACATGCCCATTGAAGACTGTGTGTGTCTTTTAGAGTATGAAAATCTATTTATTCATAATAAGATTTTTTCCTGACACTGAACACTAAAAAACATTACAGTAAGTAGTTCAACTGATCTGTTTTAATACCATTCCTAACCTTCAATAAATTCTAGTAATTCCAAGATCAAATATAAAACACTTGTTTGGTGTTTTAAAACCTTTCATAAATTGGGTCATCTCTATAATTCCAGTCTTCTAATCCTTATCCCCTCTATATATTATCCAGTAACATGGATTTTCTTCCTCTTGCTACCATAAATGAATGCCATCTTCCTCCATCCTACATTTTCACTAGATTTCTCCCATGATTGGAATTCTGTTCCTCCTCATAGTTCACTCCTAGCTATCTGATCCTCCTTCACCTCTTACTTAAAATCCCATCTTCTGCAATGTCTTTCTCAAACACTGATATCGCACTGATATTATTTTCAATCTGTCCTGTTTGAGTGTGTGTGTGTATGTGTGTGTGTGTATGTGTGTATGTGTGCATGTGTATGTATGTGTGTAGTTTGGACATAGTAACTTGTATATTATCTACTCACAAGATAATTTTATTTTGGATGGGACAACGTTTTGCTTTTCTTTGTCTCCCCAGTAATTAATACATGGCTTGGCACATAGTAGGCACTAAACACATTTTTTGTTGGCTTTTTACAAGGAAATTTAAATATAAATATGAATTATTATTTTCTCAGTTGGTAGAGAAAATCTCTCTATCTTATCAGGGTATCTCTAATCTATTGTCCCTTCCCATAGGCTACTTCATGAAACACTGAATCCAAGGGGTAGGAAATAAAGAAAACTGAAGAATTAAAGACTTAAAAAGAAGTCTGAAGAACAATTGATACTAGTAATCTTTGTGAGGGAGGACGTGTGAAGAACTTTTTAAATTAAACTTGATAGAAGTGTAACATAGCTAACCATTGAAAGCTAAAAAAAACCCAACCAAACCAAAAAAACAAAAACAAAAACAAAAAATAATACTGTATAATGTTCTTCATGTTGTTTGCAAAGGGTACATTTCATAGGGGATCTGTTGAGTCAGGAGATAGCTGTGAAGAGTATGAGCTCTGAAAATTAAATAAAAGTCTATAAATGAAATAAGAACCCAAATTTTAGTTATTGGCTCGTTGCCTCTTTTATTAGTGGGGAGAATGAGGATTTTCTCTCTTCACTCTTCTCCCATGAGATTGTGAGCTCCTTGAGGGCAGGTACTGTCTTTTTTTTATTATTATTATTTCTAGCTCTGAGC